>NC_138094.1:37864760-38117260 GCF_964212035.1 Myotis nattereri | reverse complement strand
TTACTATATAGGATATAGGCCTGGTGCACATGTGGGGGCCGGCTGGATTGCCCTGAAGGGTGTCCTGGATCAGGGTGGGGGTTCCGCTTGGGTGCCTGGCCAGCCTGGATGAGGGGATGATAGCTGTTTGCAGCTGGTCACACCGCCTTTATGGTCAGGGTCCTCACTCGGGTTCCTGGCCAGTCTGGGTGAGGGGCTGAGGGCTCTTTTCAGGCAGGTGGGTGACTGAAGCTCCCAACCTCTACTTTTTTAATTTTTTTTTATTCTGGGATTTATTTATCTTCTATGGCTGTCACTGGAACTGAGGGCTGGCTTTAGCTCTGAGGGTCAGCCCCAGCTCTGAGGCCTCGGCTGCTGAAAGCAGGTATCTGTGTTTGTTTGGGTTCTGTTATCTAAATTCTGTTGCAACTCCAGATCTGCTGGCTGGCTGAAAGCATGGGGTTTGTTTAGTGTCTATAATTGCAACATAGTTGCTTAGAGTGCAAGCTCACTTTCCAGCGGTGGCAGGCAGGGAACCATGGCTTCCTCCTTCACTGGAGCAAGATAGCCTCCTGTTCGCTGCAGCTGCCTGGCTGCTTTTTCTCTGCATCCTCTCCAGCACTTGCGGTTTTTTATTTTTTATTTTTTTCTGACAGCTATTCTGACTGGTGGATTGGTACTTCTCTCATTTTGATTCACATCTCTTGGACTGTTATTGCCTTTGAGCATTTTTCCCTATGTCTCTTGGCCTTATGTAAGCCCCCTTTCAAAAAATGTCCATTTAAGTCCTTTGCCCATGTTTTGATTGGATTGTTTATCTTCCTATTGTTAATTTGTGTGAGTTCCCTGTCAACTTTGGAATTCAACACTTATCAGAGATACCACTAGCAAGTATGTTCTCCTATGCAGTGGGCTTTCTTGTTGTTTTGTTCAGGATTTAGTTTGCCGTGCAGAAGATTTTTATTTTGATGTGGACCATTTGTTTAATTTCTCCTTTGTGTTCATTGCCCTCAGAGCTGTGTCAGTAAAGAGATGCCAAGACATATGTCTGATAATTTGCTGCCTGTGCAGTCTTCTGAGATTTCTTCATATAGATTCCCAACTAACGTTCAAGTCCTTTATCCACTTTGAGTTTATTTTTGTGTATGGTGTAAGGTGGTGGTCTAGTTTCATTTTCTTGCATGTTTCTGTCTGATTTTCATCATTTATTGAAGAGACTGTCTTTTTTTTAATTTTATTGCGTAAAGTATTACAAAGAGTATTACATATGTGTCCTTTTTTTTCTCCGTCCTTAACAATCCCCTGGCCTCCACTTCCCCCCCCCTGTGTCTTATGTCTGTTGGTTATGTTTGTATGCATGCATACCAGTCCTTTATTTGATCTCTTACCCCTTTCCCTTCTGCCCCCCAACCCTTCCCGGCCTTCCCGCTGCAGTTTGACATATTATTGTTCATAATTTATAATGGTCTTTATTTTCCATGAATCAGTGAGATCATGTGGTATTTTTCTTTCATTGACTGGCTTATTTCACTTAGCATAATGCTTTCCCCTTCCATCCATTCTGTTGCAAATGGTGAGTTCCTTCTTTTCTACAGCAGCATAGTATTCCATCGTGTAGATGTATCACAGTTTTCTAATCTGTTCATCTACTGATGGGCACTTAGGCTGTATCCAGATCTTAGCTATGGTGAATTGTGCTTCTATGAAGATATGGGTGCATATATCCTTTCTGATTGGTGTTTCTGGTTTCTTGGGATATATTCATAGAAGTGGGATCACAGGGTCAAATGGCAGTTCCATTTGTAGTTTTCTGAGGAAGCTCCATACTGCCTTCCATAGTGGTTGCACCAGTCTGCAACCCACCAGCAGTGCACGACTGTTCATTTTTCTCCACCTCCTCTCCAGCACTTGTCATTTGTTGATTTGTTGGTGATAGCCAATCTGACAGGTGTGAGATGGTACCTCATTGTTGTTTTGATTTGCATTTATCAGATGATTAGTGACTTTGAGCATGTTTTCATATGTCTCTTGGCTTTCTGAATGTCCTCTTTTGAAAGGTGTCTATTTAGAACCTTTGTGCATTTTTGTATTGGATTGTTTATCTTCCTTTTGTTAAGTTGTAGGAGTTCCCTATAAAGTTTGGAGATTAGGCCCTTATCTGATATGACATTGGAAAATATGTTTTCCCACACAGTGGGTTTTCTTGTTGTTTCATTGATGGTTTCTTTTGCTGTGTAGAAGCTTTTTATTTTGATGTAGTCCCATTTGTTCATTTTCTCTTTAGTTTCAAGTGCCCTAGGTGCTGCATGAGTGAAGAAATTGCTTCGGCATATGTCTGAGATTTTGCTGCCTGTGGATTCTTCTGGAATTTTTATGGTTTCCCGTCGTACATTTAAGTCCTTTATCCATTTTGAGTTTATTTTTGTGTATGGTGTAAGTTGGTGGTCTAGTTTCATTTTCCTGCATATGTCAGTCCAATTTTCCCAGCACAACTTATTGAAGAGACTATCTTGACTCCATTGTATGTTCTTGCCTCCTTTGTCATATATTAATTGAGCATATTTGTTCGAGTTGAATTCTGGGCTCTCTATTCTATTCCATTGATCTATATGTCTGTTCTTGTGCCCATACCAGGCAGTTTTGAGAACAGCGGCTTTGTAATACAGCTTAATATCTGGTATTGAGATCCCACCTACTTTGTTCTTTCTCAGGATTGCTGCAGTTATTCAGGGTCCTTTTTTTATTATGGAAGAATTTTTGGAGAGTTCGTTCTAGATCTGTAAAGTATGCTGTTGGTATTTTAATGGGAAGTGCATTGAATTTATAGATTGCTTTGGGATGTGTGGACATTTTAATGATGTTGCTTCTACCAGTCCATGAACAAGGTATGTTCTTCCATCAGTTTATGTCTTCCTCTATCTCTTTTTTCAATGTCCTGTAGTTTTGGAGTAGTGGCCTTTTACCTCTTTACTTAAGTTTATTCCTTGGTAGCTTAATTTTTTTGGTGCGATGGTAAATGGGATTGTTTTTGTAATCTCTCTTTCTGAAAGTTGACTATTGATGTATAGAAATGCGTCAGATCTCTTGGGGTTAATTTTGTATCCTGCTACATTGCCAAATTCATGTATTAAGTCTTTTAGTTTTTTGATGGAATCTCTAGGGTTTTGTATGTATAATATCATGTCGCCTGCAAATAAGGACAGTTTTACTTCCTCTTTGCCAATTTGGTTGCCTTTTATTTCTTCTTCTTGTCTAATTGCAATGGCTAATACTTCCAGTACTTTGTTGAACAGGAGTGGTGAGAGCGGGCATCCCTGTCTTGTTCCTGTTCTTAGGGGAAATGGTGTTAGTTTTTGTCCATTGAGTATGATGTTGGCTGTGGGCCTGTAATATATGGCTTTTATTATGTTGAGGTATGATCCTTCTACTCCCACCTTGCTGAGAGTTTTTATCAAAAATGGGTGTTGGGTTTTGTCAAATGCTTTTACTGCATCAATTGATTGGACCATGTGTTTTTCTTCTTTCAATTTGTTTATGTGATGTATCACGTTTATTGACTTGCGGATATTGTACCAGCCTTGCATCCCTGGGATAAATCCTACTTGGTCATGGTGTATGATCTTTCTGATGTACTGCTGGATCTGATTGGTAAGATTGTGTGGAGGATTTTCGCGTCTATGTTCATGAGGGTATTGGCCTTTAATTCTCTTTCATTGTGTTGTCTTTACCTGGTTTTGGTATTAGGGTGATGCTGGCTTCATAGAATGAGCTTGGAAGTGTTCCTTCCTCCTGAATTTTTTGTAGTAGTCTGAGGAGGATAGGTTTTAGTACTTCCTTGAATGTTTGGTAAAATTCCCCTGTGAGGCCATCTGGTCCTGGGCTTTTGTTTGCTGGAAGCTTTTTGATGACTGCTTCAATTTCTTCCATAGTTATTGGCCTGTTGAGATTTTTAGATTCTTCCTGATTGAGTTTTGGAATGTTGTATTTTTCTAGGAATTTATCCATTTCCTCCAGGTTTTCTAGTTTTTTTGGAGTAGAGCTGTCCACAGTATTTTTTAACAATCATTTGTATTTCTGTGGGGTCTGTGGTTATTTTACCCCTATCGTTTCTGATTTTCTTTATTTGGGTCCTCTCTCTCTGCTTCTTGGTGAGCCTGGCTAGAGGTTTGTCAATCTTGTTTATCCTTTCAAAGAACCAGCTCTTGGTTTCATTGATTTTCTGTATTATTTTTTTGGTCTCTATGTCATTTATTTCTGTGCTAATCTTTATTATCTCCTTCCTTCTGCTCACTCTGGGTTTTTTTTGTTTTTGTTGTTGCTCTCTTTCTAATTCTTTGAGATGTAGAGTTAGATGATTTACTACCATTTTTTCTTGTTTTTTGAGATAGGCCGGTAGAGCTATAAACTTCCCTATCAGGATTGCTTTCTATGTGTCCCATAGGTTTTGGATTGTTGTGTTTTCATTGTCATTAGTTTCCAGGATGTTTTTAATTTCTTCTTTGATCTCATTGGTAACCCAATCAATATTTAATAACATGCTCTTCAGCTTCCAAGTGTTTGAGTATTTTGGGTTGTTTTTATTGTAGTTTATTTCTAATATTATGCCATCGTGGTCTGAGAAGATGCTTGGTATGATTTCAATCTTCTTGAATTTGGGGAGACTTTGTTTGTGACCCAATATGTGGTCTATTTTTGAATGTGTCTTAAGAGCACTCGAGTAGAATGTATATTCCTTGGCTGTGGGGTGAAGCGTTCTGAAGATGTCAATTAAGTCCATCTGATTTAGTGAGTCATTTAGGATGGCTGTTTCTTTGCTGATTTTTTGCCTAGAGGATTTATCCAGTGATGTCAGTGGTGTATTAAATTCCCCCTCTATGATTGCATTGTTGTTGATCTCTCCTTTGATATCTTCCAGGAGTTATTTTTATGTATTTGTGTGCTCCTGCATTGGGTGCATATATGTTTACCAGGGTTATATCTTCTTGATGTATTGATCCGTTTAGTATTATGAAGTGGCCTTCCTTATCTCTTGTTATGGCCTTCACTTTGAGGTCTATTTTGTCCGATATAAGTATTGCTACCCCAGCTTTCTTTTCCTTTCCATTTGCCTGAAAGATATTTTTCCATCCCTTCACTTTCAGTCTGTGTGAGTCCCTTCTTCTGAGGAGGGTCTCTTGTAGACAACAAATGTATGGGTCATGTTTTTTTTTTCCATTCAGCCACTCGATGTCTTTTGGTTGGAGCATTTAGTCCATTTAAGTTTAAAGTTATTATTGAAAAGTACATGTTTGTAGCCATTTCTTTTTTGTGTGTGTGGCTGTTTTCTTTCTGAGCTTTTTGTTCCTTTTTTTACACCAGTCCCTTTAGAATTTATTGCATTGCCGGCTTGGTGGTGATAAACTCTCGTAGCCTTTTTTTGTCTGTGAAGCTTCCTATTTCCCCTTCAATTTTGCATGATAGCCTTTGATAGAGTATTTTTGGATTCAGTCCTTTGGCTTGCATCACTTTGTAAATTTCTGTCCATTCTTTTCTGGCCTGATGTGTTTCTGTTGAGAAATCATTGGATAATCTAATGGGAGATCCCTTGTATGTAACTTTCTGTCTCTCTCTTGCAGCCTGTAAGATTCTCTCTTTGTCCTGAACAGTTGCCATGATAATTATGATGTGTCTTGTGTCGGTCTTTTCGGGTTCACCTTGTTTGGGACTCTCTGGGCTTGTGTGACTTTTTTCTTCCCCAACACAGGGCAGTTTTCTGATATTATTTCTTCCAATAGGTTTTCTAATCCTTGTGCCTCTTTCTGTTGTTCTGGCACCCCTATTATCCATATGTTGTTTCGTTTCATGCTGTCCTAATGCTCACTTACGCTCTCCTCCTGTCTTTTAATTTTTTTTTTCTCCAATTGCAGTACAGTTTGGGTGTGTTTGCTTCCTTGACTTCTAATTCACTAATTTGGTCCTCCGCTTCTCCTAGTCTACTGTTGATACTTTCAATGTTGTTTTTTAGTGCAGCTATATCACTCTTCATTTCTTCTTGGGTCTTACTTAAGTTGTTGATTTTTTATCTCTTACTTCTTGATTCTTGCTTAAGTAGTTGATTTTTTGATCTGTTTTTTCTTGGTTCTTCTATATGTTTTTGATTTTTTCCTCCATCCGGTGTATGGACTCTAGGACCCTTATTCTGAATTCTTTTCCTCTCATGTTGCATGCCTCTGTATCACTTAGCTGGTTTTCTGCTACATCCGCCTTCTATTTCCTTTCGGGATTTCTTTGTCTACCCATGTTTGATCTGACTGACATATCTAGACGTTGAGTCATTCATGAGCTGCTCCCTGGGTCGCAGTGGCTCCTTGGGCTGTGGTTGCTCCTTGGGCGGTTGCGATAGCAGCTTTTCCTCAGTTGGCAGCTCCTCTTATGTGTGCTGTTCACAGCTTTGGTGGCTCTTCTTGCTGGTGGGGGGAGGCTTCACATACAGCTGCTGATCCTCAGAGGGTATGGTGATCAGGAGGCTGCTGCGGCTTGGATCTGCTGCGTTGATTTAAGGGTACATAATGCAACAAATCAAGCCACAATGTACCAGGCACTGAAGACAAATATATTCACAATATTAATAACCCCAAATAAAGGTGACTTCCCAAATTACGAGGATTAGGGGATAAGGAAGAAAGAAGAGAAAAATACAAAAGAGAGAAAAGAAAAGAAAAGTAAGAAAAAAAAGGAGTTCAAAAATGAAATTGGGAAAAATGACGCGGAAAAAAGAAAAAAAAAGAGTGAAAAGAGAGAATGAAGTAGAAGAGGGGAAGAGACTATTTATATGAGGAGAAAACTCTGATAGAACCGCCACTAATCCCAACAGATTCCAGCAACAGATCACTGGAGATGAATGCAAACTACAAATAATCAATAATATCAAGAGAGGCAAGGGAAAACAGAAGCAAAAAAATAACTGGCGGGGAGCGGGGGTGGAGAGAGGGGAAAAGCCAGCAAAAGAAAAAATAAAAGGAAAAAGCAAAACAACCTCACAACCAGTCCTAAACCACACACACACACACACACACACACACACACACACACACACACAAAACACCAAAATACTCAACAATCAAGCAAACAGCAACAAAACATAGAAAGATAAAAGAAGGGAAAAAATTTTGGATAGTCAAGAAAGATAAGGGATAGGTGTATAAGGATTTAGAGCAGTGGAGTGGAAATAGGATATATAATTAGGGTGAAATTTTGACAGGGGGAAAAAGAAGGAATCAGGAAAATCTAAAGCAGGAATAGGGTAAGAGAAACAGGACAACAAAAAGGGAAAAGTGGGGAAGAGGGTTTTAGCATATAGGTAAAATTGAGGTAGGGAAAATTGATGCTATAGGAACGATGAAAATAGAATGGAGAACACTAATCCCAAAATAAAATAGAGAGACAATAAAATGTCACTTTAAAAAAATGGTAAAGTGGTAGCAGCAATAATTCTGGTTAAACATAAAAATATGGTAATTAAAAGGATAAAATCAGCTGATGGAAAAAGAAGAAAAAATTGCTTTCTTAGTTAAAAGGTGAAAAAAGAAAAAAAAATTGCAGTAGTGAAGGTAATTCGGTTCTTCTACTCTTCGGTCTGGCTCGCCTTGGTCTTGCCAGTTATTCAGGAGAGTGTTGAATTTCCCTGCGATACACTGTTCCTCAGTGTTGTAAACCATAGTCCTAATTTTAAAGCAGGCCGTATTTGTGTCTCAGACTGCCTTAATTTGTGTTTAGCTGAGATTAAGGTTGTGGCTCAGCCTCTGGGTGGCAGTATTTTTGGGTTGGCCTCTGAGGCTATACAGCTTCTCTATCCAGTAGCAAGGGTTTATTTTCTCTATTGCACTTAAAACTGGTTTGGGGAGGTCAACTCCCCAGAACTGGTTCTTTAATCGTGGCCCTGGTCTATGTTATTGCTGGGACTGAAAGTCCCTCTATAGGCCAGACCCTGTTAACGCCCAGGGACTGATCAGATTATGTTAATCCTTCATCTCGTTCAGGGTCTAATCTGGGTGTGGCTGTGCTCCTTGCCTGGGGGCTAGGTGGAGGAGTCCCACACTCCGGAAAGAATGGCTGCCCTAGTCCTGGTCCCAGGGGTGTCTCAGCACTAAATTCGCTGGCACCTCTCCCGGCGCCCCCTTTCTCCCCAGCCTCTCCCCAGATTCCACTCATCTGCACCTTCTCCCTCTCTTCAGCACAGGTGAGTGTCTGTATCTGAAATGTCCTATGAACAGGGTTCAGTGAAAATAAACAAACAAATGCTGGCCACAGAAACGGGGAAGTCTGAATTTCTGTAAGCTCCTCTCTTACCAGCACTGCATGGTCTGTTCAGCTGTCGAGGCAGCCCCCTCTAGGCTCAGTCCTCCGTAATCACAGAACCCAGATCTCAAATCCCCCTGTGCCAAGAATCCCGTGGATCTCTTTTCCCCAGTCAGGGGCTGTGCCTGTCTCAGTGCCATGCGGTCTCCCTCTGACCCTCTGGGCTCAGAGGTCTGGCAAACTTTCCTGCCCAGATCCCTGGTTCTTTTACCTTTCCAAGGGAGCTCTGCCCTTCCCTACTGCAAACCGTCTCACCAGCTGAGTAATTTCCCCAATTCGCGGTGGGTGTTATTAGTTTCAGCTGCTTACTCCATCTGCTCTGGCACAAGACCTGGGACGCGTCTGCCTATATCGCCGCCATCTTGTAGAAATCAAAGAGACTGTCTTGACTCCATTGAATGCTCTCGCCTCCTTTGGAAATTAATAATACAGCGTAATGACTTGGGTCCACTTCTGGGTTCTCTGTTCTGTTTCAGTGGTATATATGTCTTTTCTAGTGCCAGTAGCAGGCAGTTTTTAGAATGGTGGCTTTATAATATAGCTTAATATCTGGTGTTGTGAGCCTTCCATATTTTTTTGTAGTTCCCTGGATTGCTGAGGCTATTTTTACTCCGTATGAATTTTTGGAGAGTTTGTTCTTTGACTGTGAAATATTCTGTTGGTATATTAATGGAGATTACATTGAATCTATAAATTGCTTTGGGTAGTATGGACATCTTAATAATGTTAATTCTGCCAACCCATCAACACGGTATATTAGTCCACTGGTTGATAACTTTATCTCCTTTTCAATATTCTGTCATTTTCCAGGTGCAGTTCTTTTACTTCCTTAATTGAGTTTTTTCTTTAATTCCTTTATTGCAATGGTAAGTGGGATTCTTTTCTTAGTTTATCTTTTTGTGAGTTCATTCTTGGTAAATAAAAATACATATATTTATGGGTGTTAATTTTGTATCCTGATTCATGACCAAATTCATTTATTATGTGCTTTTCCGGTTGGGATGACTTTTATTTCTTCATGTCTGAGCACTATGGTAGCACTTCCTGTACTATGTTGAACAGGAATGGTGAAAATTGGCATCACTGTCATGTTCCTGTTCTTTCTTGGGAAATGGTTTAAGTTTTTGCCTATTGAGTATGATGTTGGCTGTGGGTTTCTCATATATGGCCTTTATCATGTTGAGTATGCTCCCTCTATTACCACATTGCTGAGACTTTTTATCAAAATTGGGGGTTGGGTTTTTTCCAATTCTTTTTCTGTGTCTATCAATATGATCACGTGATTTTTAACCTTCAGTTTGTTTATGAGTTGTATCACATTTATTGATTTGTGAATATCATACCAGCCTTGCATCCCTGGAATATATCCCACTTGATCATGTCATTTGTTCCTTTAATATAATGCTGGATGTGATTTGCTAATACTTGGTTGAGGATTTTAGTATCTGTCATCATCAGCTATATTGGCCTGTAATTCTCTTTCTTTGTAGTGTCTTTACCTTCTTTTGGAATTAGAATAATGCTGACCTCATACAAAGAGTTTGGAAGTATTCTTTCCTCTTTGATTTTCTGAAACAGTTTGAGGAGTATAGATTGTATTTTTCTGACTGTTTGGTAGAACTCCCCTGTGAAGCTGTCCAGACCTGAGCTTTTGTTGGTTGGAAGTGTTTTGATTACTGCTTCTATTTCATCAGTTGTTATGAGCCTATTCAGGTTTCTTAATTCTTTCTGAATCAGTTTTGGTAGTTTGCATTTTTTACTGACTTCATCTATTTCATCCACATTGTCCAGCATTTTGGCATATAGTTGTTCATAGTATTTTCTTACAATCCTTTGAATTTCTGTGGTGCTAGTGCTTACTCCTCCACTCTTGTTTCTGATTTTGCTTATTGGAATCATGTGTGTTTGTTTCTTAATGAGTCTTGCTAATGGTTTATCAATTTTGTTTATCCTTTCATGGAACCAGCTTTTGGTTTCATTGAATTTTTTTTCTCTGTTATTTTTTCTACTGTAATCTTTATTTTTTCCTTCCGCTACTTACTCTGGGCTCTTCTTGTTGGTTTCTTTCTAATTCTTCAGTTGTAGGGATAAATAATTTATTGCTGACTTTTGTTATTTTCTGAGATAGGTCTTTAGTGCTATGAATTTCCCTCTCAGGACTTCTTTTGCTGTTTCCCAGAGATATTGTGTTGTTATTTGTTCATTTTCCTTTTTTCCCAAAAAGTCTTTGATATTTTCTTGATCTCATTGTAACAAATTCATTGTTTAATAGCATGCTATTTAGCCTCTAAGTGTTTAAATGTTTTTGGGTGTTTTTACACTAGTTGATTTCTCATTTCATTCCACTGTGATCCAAGAAGATGCTTGATATGATTTAAATCTTCTTGAACTTGTAGGGACTTGTTATGTGTCCTACCATGTGGTCTATCTTTGGGAATGACCCCTGTGCACTTGAGAAGAAAGTATATTCTGCTCTGTTGGGGTGAACGTTCTAAAATGTCAATTAAATCCATCTGATGCAGTGTGTCCTTTAGAGTCTCTGAATCATTGTCTTGTCACATGGAAGATCTATCCAGTGAAGTGATAGGAGTGATAAAAGTCTGCTACTATGACTGTCCTGTTTTCAGGCTCTCCATTAAAGTCCCCTGGAAGTCTCTTTGTTTGATTTTTGTTTGTTTGTTTCAGATGTATAAGTAATTCTTTCTGAATCAATTTTGGTAGTTCGCATTTTTTACTGACTTCATCTAATTCATCCACATTGTCCAGCATTTTGGCATATAGCTTTGAATTGGCATGTATATACTAGAGGACCGGTGCACAAAAATTTGTGCACTTGGTGGGGAAAGGGGGGTCCATCAGCCGGGTCTGTGCCCCATCGCAGTCTGGGACCCCTCAGAAGAAAATGACCTGCTGGCTTAGGCCTACTCCTGGGTGGCAGAGGGCAGGCCCAATCCCTAGGTTCAGCCCCTTGTCGGGCTCAGAGCAGGGCTGATTGGGGAGTTGGGGCGCCTTCTCCTGTCATGCACAAAGCAGGGCAGATTGGGAGGTTGCGATGCCACCCTCACTCATGCTCAGGGTAGGGCCGATTGGGGGGTTGGGACACCGCCCCCAGTCACACTCAGGACAGGGCTGATGGGGAGGTTATGGCTCTACCTCGTCACACACAGAGCAGGGCCCGAGGGGGAGGAGAGGGTTGGGGCCCAGCACCCTGTCAAACACAGAGCAGGGCTGATCAGGGTTTTGAGGCGCCGCACCCTGTCACACACAGAGCCGCAGGGCGATCAGGGGTTGGGGAGCTCCCCCCATCAGGCACCGAGCAGGGCTGACCAGGGGGTTGGGGCGCCTTCCCCTGTCATGAACAGAGCACAGCAGATAGGGAGGTTGAGATCCCATCTCCTGTTACACAAGGAGCCTCAGGGCGATCAGGGGTTTTGGGTGCTGCCCCCTGTCACGCTGATCCCCGTGCGTGCCGGGAGCCCTCTCAGCTCTGCTGATCCCGGTGCTGGGAGGCATATTACCGTTTTACTGTATAGGATAGAGGCCTGATGCATGGGTGGGGCTGGCTGGTTTGCCCTGAAGGGTGTCCTGGATCAGGGTGGGGGTCCCCACTGGGGTGCGTGGCCAGCCTGGGTGAGGGGCTGAGGGCTGTTTTCTGGCTGACTGAAGCTCCCAAATGCTTTTTTTTTTCTTTTGTTTTTATTCTGGGCCAGCTTTAGCTCTGGCTCCAGCTCTGAGGCCTCTGCTGCTGAAAGAAGATATCTGGTTTTTTTGGGTTCTATAATCGAAACAATATAGAACTCCAGCTCTGAGATCCAGGGCTCACTGAAAGCATGTTTCTGGGGGCTTTGTTTAGCTTCTATATTTGTTACAATGTTTCTTAAACTGCAAGCTCAGAGGCCAGCAAGGCAGGCTGGGAACGTTGGTGTCCTCTGTCACTGAAGCAAGCAAGCCTCATGTTAGTTTCAAGCTGCCTGGCTGCCGGCCGCCATCTTGGCAAGCAGCTAATTTGCATATCTCGCTGATAGCCAAAGGGAAGAGTACTGGTCGTATGCTAATTACCATGTTTCTCTTTTATTAGATAGGAGATATACATATATTCCTATGTTGGATGAATATTTGTTTCCTAGGGTAATATTTTCTGCTTGTTGATCCCTTTGGTATCATGCAGTGACCTTTCTGTCTCTTGTGATGGCCTTTATTAAAAAGTCTATTTTGTCTGATATGAATATTGGTACTCCAGCCTTTTTTTCTTTCCATTTGCATGGAAATTTTCCCATTCCTTCACTCCAATCCTTTGTGTGTCTTTTGTTTTCAGATGGCACTCCTGTATACAGCATATAGTTGCATCATATTATTGTATCCATTTTGATACCCTATGCCTTTTGATTGGAGCATTTACCTATTTATATTTAGAGTTATTATTGATAGGTATTTATTTCTTTCCATTATCTTTCTGTATGGCTAAGTTTCTGTCTCTGTTTCTCATTCTCATTACAGCAATCCCTTTGCATTTCTTGTAATGCTGGCTTGGTGACAATTTACTCTTTTAGCCTTTTTCTGTCTATGAAGCTCTGTATTTGACTGTCTATTTTGAAGGAAAGAATTGCCGTATATAGTAATCTTGGTCTCAGATCCTCTCTTTCCATTAACTTGAGTACTTCATGCCAATCCCTCTGGCCTGTAGAGTTTCAGATGAGATATCAGGACTCATCCTTATGGGGACGACTTCGTAGCTAACAGTTTTCTTTTCAATTGCTGCCTTGAAGATTCTCTCCTTGTCTTTAATTTTTGGCATTTTAATTATGATGTGTCTGGGCACGTGTTTGGGTACTCCTTCTTTTGGGTTCTCTTTGGCTCTTGACCAGGTGTGGGATTTTTCTTTACCACGTTAGGGAAGTGTTCTGCCATTGTTTCTTCAAAGACCGTCTCTACGCTTTTCTCCCCTACTGCCTCTTTTGGCACACTCGCTATTCTAATACTGTTATGTAAGTGGTCCTCCTGTTTGAATTATGTCATTTTATATCTAGGACTGTTCTTCTTTTCATAGTCACTATATCTTTTTTCATGCTGTTGAGCTCTTTTACCTTCATAACCCTGAAGTCAGATTCAGATAAATGTCTTCTCTGTGCTTCATCTCCCTCTATATCTGGAGAATTCTCTAGTTCTCTCATTTGGGGGTTGTTTCTTTGTTTCCTCTTTCTGGCTTTCTGTGTGGGTTTGTGGTGACAAGTTAGGTAGATCCTCTGTGCCTCTCAGTCTCTAGTGCAGAACATTGTTAAAGGATGTTTCTGACTAAGTAGGTCAGGCAAAGACTCAAAGCCTCCAGAGACCTCCTCTGTCTATAGACTGATAGGATTCCAACTTAACTTGCTTCCAAGGCAAGGGTCCTCAGGTTATAGCAAGAGTTTGTTTCAACAGGGTGGGGCAGTTGCTTCTGTGTGGAGGTTTATTGTTATTTATAATCTCTTAAGTGTCCTCCGGGCAAGGTGATTCCCAGTAGTGTGTGTTAATTGTCTCCCCTCCAGGAAAGTCAAATGTCTGCATGGGAAAGATTTTCTCTGCTGCATGAGGAAATGACTCCTCCCAGGAAACTTGAAGTGTCTGTCTTCTGTGCTGGAACCCTTGACTCCCCACTTCTGGCTTTTTCCTTCACAGCTCCAGTCCATTTCACCCTCCCTTTGCTAGGGCACAAGGTGTGTGGCTCCACAGGGAAATTTGTGTGCTGGCCATTTAAGAGTATACCTGAATTTCTAGCTGTCTCTCCCTGGCCGACAGTGCCCTGCTGCTATTCACATCCACAGGTTATATGGGTACCCTCCTCAGTTCTGGTGCTCTCTGCTAGGAGGCCCAGCTTGGGGATTAGACCCAGAGTTCTCAGTGGCAGTCCTCCACAGCTGAGATATCTCTCCGAGACTTCAGTTGCTGTCTGTGGGTGTCAGGCCCGCCCCTTCAAGCCTCCTCTCCTCCTACCAGTGTCTACGTCGCCTCCACCTTCGGTCCTCGGTGTCAGGGTTCTCTCCTGTGAGTTTTCCATTGATTATTCAGGAAGTTGTTCTGTATTTTAGTTGGAATATCAGTTTGTTCCTGGAAGCATGTCCCTGCATCATCCATGATTCTGCCACCATTCTTTTAAATATATTTGTACTTATCTCAGAGAGGAAAGGAGAGCTTGTGAGAGTTAGAAACATCAGTGATGAGAGCGATTCTTTGATCAGTTCCTCCTGCAAGCCCAGACTGGAGATTGAGCCCACACCCAGGCAAGTGCCCTTGACCTGAATCAAATCTGAGCCCTTCAGTCTGAAGGCCAGTGATCTGTCCACTGTTCCAAACTGGCTAGGGTTCTGCCACATTTTTCAATCTTCTTCAGAATCCCTCTGCATTGTAAAGTCCCTGCTAACATTCTTGTCCAATACGCCCCTTTTCATGTCGTTTCAAGATGGAGTAGTGCATGAAGGCCCTAATGTCCTGTGAGTGCACATTCTGATCAATAGCACCATCAGGAAATATGCATTGAGGGATGCTCAGTAGGAATATAGTAACAGAAACCTGCCATGTCTTTTGCTGTTTCTGTCTCTGTTTGGATCATGATGGAGCACAACTAAGGCTCTTGTTTCCAATAGGGTGTTAAAGGATACACCCTGGATTTCAAGCCATGTTCTTCTGAGAATACTTTGGAAAGGTGCCCTACTCTAAAATGTATTAGGCCATTTAATTATAAGGCCAGATCTTTTTATAAGGATAAGGCTTTCATTTTTTAATTTTTTTTAAATATATTTTATTGATTTTTTACATAGAGGAAGGGAGAGAGATAGAGAGTTAGAAACATCGATGAGAGAGAAACATCGATCAGCTGCCTCCTGCACATCTCCTACTGGGGAGGTGCCCACAACCCAGGTACATGCCCTTGACCGGAATCGAACCTGGGACCCTTCAGTCCGCAAGCCGACGCTCTATCCACTGAGCCAAACCGGTTTTGGCTTTTAATTTTTTTTTTATTCCTTAAAGTATTTCAAAGCGTATTAGAGATGTGTCCTTTTTTTTTTTTGTTTTCTCCCCTTGACCTCCACAGCGTCCCCCCTACCCCAGTTTTTATTTCTTATTGAATTAATAGTCTAAGAATCACAAAGATATATAAAGATATACTTTGTGCTTCCAACAATCATGTACTTAATGAGGAAATATGAAGACCAAATATCGACATCTTTATCAGGAGAATATAAGTACAATAGGTCCTCATGTTACATTTAAGATCTATTCCTGCAGCACGTCATAATGATTTTTGCCGTAAGTCAGAACCCACCTAGATAAGCATCTACATCACTCACATGGAGCACACATACACAGCAGTAATGAGGTGAAACAATAAAAAAAAATAAAATAAAATATAAAAGTAAAAAATTAAAAGTAAAATAATGATTCCTGACCTTTACTTTTGCTAAATCCTATCTAATAATAGACAAACAGGGTAACTGACAGTATCTTCCCTTAAGCTCCCATTGGCTAATCAGCATGATATGCAAATTAACCACCAACAAAGATGGCGGTTAAATTGCATAAGTATGTGCCCAATGGCTATAGGCTATTGGAGCCTGCAATCAGAGCTGAGAGGTCCCCTGCCAAGGCCTAATGCCTTGGTCAGAAGTGTTAGGCCTGGGCAAGGGCGGAGCTGGGATGTTGGGTAGCAGGGGGTAAGCCAGCGATGGTGGGGAGCAGGAGAGGGGTTGGCGATGGTCGGAGCTGGGGGTCCTCTGCCCAGGCCTAATGCTTTTGCCAGAGGCATTAGGCCTGGGCAGGGCTGGAGCCGGTAATTGCAGGGGTACTATTGGTGCCTTCCCAGGTCTAATGCCTTTGCTAGAGGCGTTAGTTTTGAGCAGGGGAGGAGCCTGTGATTGAGGGGAGCATGGGGTCTCCTGCCCATGGCATTAGGCCTTGGCAGGGGTGGAGCTGACAATCCTGGGGAGTTGGGGGTCCCCTGCCCAGGCCTAATGCCCCGGCCAGAGGCATTCGCCCTGTGCAAGTGCAGAGCCAGCAATTTCGGGGAGCAGGGAGGCAGCTGGCCATGGCCGGGAGCAGGGGCAGAGCCAGTGATCATGGGGAGCAGGGTCTGAGCAGGCGATTGAGGGAGTTGGTGGTCGCCTGCCCAGAGCTAATGACTGGACCACAGGCATTAGGCCTGGGCAGGGACCAAGCCGGCAATTGGTGTGAACTCCAGAGGAAACACCTTTTCTGACTGAACATTGGTTAAGCTCCCTCTATGCCACTGGTAATATTCTTAGTAAATTGGGTAATAAGAATCAAAATAGGTGATGTAGGGTTTTTTACCACACTCCTGGAGAAAAAAGGAAGGTCCACTGCTGGAGGGGTAAGAAATGTCATATCCTATCCTTGCTGGTTTTGCTGAGTGGATAATGCCTTTGCCTGCCCACTGCTGAGTCTTGGTTCAATTCTGGCTAAGGGCATGTACATAGGTTGCAGGCTCCTCCCTGGCCTGGGCCCAGGTCAGGGCTCATGCAGGCAGCAACCAATCAAAGTGTTCCTCTCACTTTGATGTTTCTCTCTGTCTTTCCCTTTCTCTTCCACATTCTTGAAAAATCAATGGAAACATATCCCCAGGTGAGAAGGAAGGAAGGAAGGAAGGAAGAAAGGAAGGAAGGAAGGAAGGAAGGAAGGAAGGAAGGAAGGAAGGAAGGAAGAAAAGGAAGAAAGAAAGAAATGTCATATCCTATGAAAGACACATCTTGAGAATGCCTAAAGAAAGTTGTCATTTTTTCATAGTAAAGGGACTGGAATCTGTGTTGATGAAAACACCTTGGTGGCTGAGGTTGACTGGCAGTGGCTGCAACAGCGGGGTGATTGAGCTGATGTCTTCGCCTGATCAGCCCGGTCGCCGCCCACAAAGGGAGGCCAGGCTGTGGCTTAGGCCCACTCCCCAAAGGGAGCATGGAGCAGGGAGTAGGACATCCCCTGATGGCTCCCAGTATGTGATAGGGGCCTAGCTGGGCTCAGGGGCCCCCCTCCAGTGCACAAATTTTTGTGCACCTTGCCTCTAGTAAATAATAAAAAACATAAAGCACATATGTAAATACATATAAATGATGGAAGTTTTTTTAAAATAAATACTCAGAGGATGGCACTGTAACCACAAAATGATGTACTTCGAGTCCAATGTAACCCGAGGATGGTCTGCATTTTCTTAACAGACTGAAAAGTGATTAATGTGGGTTCTGATGGTGTTTTAATGAAAACAAGGGTGAGAAGACACACTTAAAAGAGTCAGGCATTGCAAGTTCCAAATCATTGCATGCACATAGTTGTGAAGAAATCAGGTAAAAGTGACTTATTCATATTAGTAAAGAGATGTTTTAAAATCTAACATAGAGACCCTCACTATAAATTATGTTGGAAAATTGAAAGTATTGAGAGCATCAGTGTAGTTAAGAAGAATATGCCTCTGCACTTGAATATAGACAAGCATCCTCCCATTTCAATTTTGGATGAGCTAGTGAGCAAAGAAAATTAGTGAAAGGCTCACTTAGTGGCATTAGTGGAAAGAATTAGCACTGGAACATAGTAATATTTATGGGAAAGTAATATTTCTCATATTTGAAGGAGATTAGTGCCCTTCATATAAGCCATTAAATAATACCGCTAAAGAGCAGTTAAATCTCAATGGCCATCATTACCAAAATTCAGTTTCTACCTTTAAATTATTCAGCATTAGAAGAGAACCATGCTAAATTGGTGATAAATTATGAAATGATTAGAGGCCCGGTGAATGAAATTCAAGCACCGGTGTCATCTCACAGCTTGGCCTGCGGCCTCACACAATCTGGGACCCCTTGGGAGATGTGGGACTGCCAGGTTAGGTCTGACATCTCCTGAGGGATGTAGCAGTGCACAAAACGGCAGGAAGGTGGGCAGGAGCCCAAGCTGGAGCCAGGTGCTGTGTTCCCGCTCATCCAAGCCCCACTCCACCTGCCACCACCAATTGGTAGCACTGTGGCATAGGCAGCGAAGGCTCCTGCTGCCACAGCTGCACTCTCCAGGTATGAGCCTGGCTTCTGCCTGAGCAAGGGTCCCACTCTGGGAGCTCCCTGACCACCAGGGGGAAGCTCCTGTGTTGAGCATCTGCCACCTGCTGGTCAGTGTGCATCATAGCAACGACTCATAATGGTCCCTTAGGCTTTGGGCCCAATAAAACCTTACTATTCACAGATGACATCTTGCCACTATTAGAATACTTGTGGCCCTAATTAATTAATTAATACTAAGGAAATACTAATTAATACTAAGGAATTAATTAGAAGAAATATTGTAATGCCGCTATTTGCCCTTTCTCTATAATAGAAGTGTCAACCAAATTCAGGATTGACCATGACAAATTGAAACACATGCATACCATTGGCGCCAGCAAGAGCTGCATATGTTTCGCACATGGGCAGGTCAACCTCGAGTGACAGAGAGAGAGCAAGAGGGTGTAAACTTGCTTAATTAGACCTGCTGTCTAAGGTAGCTAAATTTTTTCCAACCCAGTGAAGCAGCGCAACTTCTCTTTCAGGTAATTGTGAGCAACACAGCAGTAAATTTCAACACAAAGCAGGTTATTATTGTAGCTCACCCAGGGAGAACAAAGAGTAAACCATTTAACTGCAGCAGTGTTTGACTATATTCTTCACAGTGAGAAAACCTGAAGTCATTTACAAGTTCCATCATTTCTTCCTTATTTTCAGTCAGGTCAAGTTTCTCAGCTTTCTAAATCTCTGTTTTCTGGCTAATGAAGAGAAAATAGGATACCACCGAGTCTACCATCTACCTATTCCACGACTTCTGTGAGGATCAAAAGACACACGGGAAAATGCTTCACAGACATTTGGTTAGTGTAAAATATTCCCACCTGGCTCTAAACCAAGTCATGTTCCAGGACTGAAGAAACTGCAAGGAGGTGAGTTGCTGGGGAGAGGAAGCCGGGCATTGCTACATGATGTCATTACCCAGATGGACACTTAGCATATTTGCCTTTTATAAATGTAGATTGCCAGTGCACATCATGTATACTGGCTGTGGGTCTGATGGTCACAAAGACATACAGTCAGTCACTCAGTCTTTTATATGTAGAGAGAGGCCCGGTGTACAAAAATTTGTGCACTCGAGGGGGAGGGTGGGTCCCCTCAGCCCGGCCTGTGCCCTCTCGCAGTCTGGGACCCCTCGGGAGATAACGACCTGCTGGCTTAGGCCTGCTCCCGGGTGGCAGAGGGCAGGCCCAATCCCTAGGTGCAGCCCCTGGTCGGGCTCAGAGCAGGGCTGATTGGGGAGTTAGGGCACCTTCCCCTGACACAAATAGAGAGGGCGGATAGGGAGGTTATGGCCCCGCCCCCTGTCACACACAGAGCCTCAGGGCGATCAGGGGGTTTGGGCACTGCCCCCTGTCACGCTGATCCCGGTGCCGGGAGGCCTCGAGGCTCAGCTGATCCCGGTGCTGAGAGGCATAGTACCCTTTTACTATATAGGATAGAAGTCTGGTGCACGGGTGGGGCCCGGCTGGTTTGCCCTGAAGGGTGTCCTGGATCAGGGTTGGGGTCCCCACTGGGCTGCCTGGCCTGCCTGGATGAGGGGATGATTGCTGTTTGCAGCAGGTCACACACCCGTCAGGGTGGGGGTGCCCACTGGAATGCCTGGCCATCCTGGATGAGGGGCTGATGGCTCTTTCAGGCTGGTCAAGCCCCACCCCAGTGGATACCCTAACCCCATGAAGGTTTGGCCAGCCTGGGTGAGGGGCTGAGGGCTGCTTTTAGGTTGGCCAAGACCCTGGCGATGGAAGCTCCCAGCCTCTCCTCTTTTTTGTTTTTGTCTTTGTTTTTTTATATTCTGGGATTTATTTACCTAGTATAATTGAAAATTTGTAGCCTTGAGTGTAGCTCAGAGCCAGCCAGGGCGGGCGGGAGGCTTGGCTTCCTCCATACCAGGGGCAGCCCAAGCCTCCTGCTCGCTCCAGATCCGAGGCCACGGCCAGCTTAAAGCAGGAATCTAGGATTTATTTATCTTCTATAATTGAAAATTTGTTGCCTTGAGTGGAGCTCAGATCCGGTCATGGCAAGCAGGAAGCTTGGCTTCCTCCATCACTGGGGCAACCAGCCTCCTGCTCGCTCCAGCTCCATGGCTGCCAGCTGCCTTATTGGTTGGTTTAATTTGCATATAGTCACTCTGATTGGCGTGTGGGCATGGCTTAGGTGTAGTGAAGGTATGGTCAATTTGCAAGTTTGTCTTTTACTAGTGTAGACTAGAGGCCTGGTGCACAAAAATTTGATCACTCGGGGAGGCCCGTCAGCCCAGCTTGTACCCTCTTTCAGTCTGGGACTCCCTCAGGGGTTGTCCACCTGCTGGCTTAGCATGTCCACCTCAGCTGGAATTCAGACATCCTTCTGGCCACCCGAGAGCCCTCAGGAATATCCACTTGCCAGCAGGGAGAAGGCGTAAGCTGCAGAAGGACGACCTTAGCACTGCTAAGAAGGCTGGAGAGGCTCCCAACACCACCACTGCACTGGCTCCCATCAGCCTGGCTTGTGACTGAGTAGAGCTCCCCCTGTGGGAGTGCACTGACAACCAGGGGGGCAGCTCCTGCATTGAACATCTTCTCCCTGGTGGTCAGCGTGTGTAATAGTGATCAGTCATTTCCAGTTGTTCTGCTGATAGAGTTAATTTGCCTATTACCCTTTTGTTATATAGGACAGAGGCCAGGTTTTTCACACCGATGGTAATTTAAGAAATTAAGGAAGATATAGAGGGAGGACAAGATGTCAAAATATAATACATTCCAGAATAACATTCTACAGTGCATTTAACCATGAGCTTATTGGAGTCTTGGAGGAAAGGTAAACATTTTCATTGAAAGAGGAAATAAAGTGGTGCTTTGAATAGTTGCTTTTTCCTTAAAACATTGATCTCCATTGTGATACCCTCAGGTAAGTATTTGTCATTTACAGGACCGCTGTCATGTGTGAGAGAGAATTTTGCAGGCTTTCCTTGCAAAGAGAAAACCCCTTCCAGGAGAAATTACCATTTGTCTCCAAGAAATGATGATGGCACTACTAGTTATAGGTAACCGGCAACAAAACATAAGGACACCTAATATATGCTAGGTACTGTTGTTGGTGAGGTGAAATTCATCTATCATAACACTAAATATTTACCATTGACCGACTAAGTGGCATGTAGTATATTCAGAGTCCTAATTTCCATTATTTCCAACAGCAGCCAGACCTTGTCACCTTCCTGTTCCTTGTGCACAGGATTCCAGTTGTTCTAAATCCCCAACATTTCCTGATGTTTTCCTCTTCAAACATTGGAACCTACTTAGGAATAAAGTATCTCATTTTAGTTGATTGGCACTTCCCTAATGACCCATCCTTTCATGAGCTTGTTAGCTGTTTGTGTATCTTCTTTGGAGAAATGTCTCTTGAAGCCTTCTGCCCATTGGCATTTTCCTATCTGTGTAGTCAGAGTGTGTCCCTGTTCTGTATCTTAGAAGGTGATTTCAAAATACTTCTGCTTTATTTCCTTCAGTTATTCCTGCAGAGCTGATCCAGGTTCCCGAGTCAGGAAGCATTATGGCCCACCATCTAGGGAGGATGCACACTGTGACCATGGCCTTTCAGGTTCTGGAGATAAGCACTCCTGTAGGAGACACAGGTGTTTAAAAGCCTTCTCTCTTTTTATCTAGTAGCACACTGCAGTTGTTAACTTGGACAAAATTAATACCGTGTTTTTTTAACGTAGTGATCGTGATGGCTGTGGCAGCAGTCCTGGTAGATATTATTCTGAATATCGAACTGGAGGCTCTTACAGAGGTTCCTATGAGAGCTATGGTAAGTGTCCAGACAGACTGTGTGTAAGTGACAGGATTGGATTTAACAGGCCGCCTTGTGATTTACTCTAATTTTACTTCCATTTGCCACAGGGAGGACTATATGCAGTATGGGTTTTGTATTATCTGTGAGGTCTTGTTTTCTTTTGTTAGCAGCTCATTTGGAACAGTGCAGTTCTTTCAGGGGTGAAGGATCACACTCATTTATTGTCTTTATTAAAGAAACAAAGTACAACATTTTCTTTTTTTTTTTTTTTTCTCACCTGAGGATATATATCATTGACCTCGGGAGAGTGGTACGGAGGGAGTGGGGCTGAGAGAACTCTACATCAATGTGAGAGAGATACTTTGTTTCGTTTCTTCATGTACAATCCCCATCCAGCGACAGGAATGGACCCTGAAAATCAGGGTCATGCCCTTGACCTGGAGTCAAACCCGGTATCCTGCAGTGCAAAGGCTGGTGCTCGACACACTTAGGCACAACATCCAGGGGGTTCTTTTCACTGTTTTCTTTTTCAGAAGGAGAATTTGACAGTGTGAAGCATAGAAATAATACGAAGGTCAGGCCTTCGTATTTCAGCCTGTTTCCAGAAAATGTGCCTTCACATATATTCATAAACAATTATTTCAGTTAAAACATTATTCTTCAGCTGTATTTTAGATAAATGTAAGCTCCCTTGCCTGCCTCAGCAATACTGACATATTTTTAGCACAGGTGTATGTATAAAAGCATAGGTTTTCCAACTATTTAAGGCTTTACTAGGGTCATGTCATACTGACTTAAAATTATTCGTTAAGATGTTAAAGTATTGTTATCTGGTCACTGACTTTCCAGGAAGCTCAGGTGGAGCACCACCAACATGAGGGCCCCTCTGACTTATGGTGGAAGGAGTCGCTGGGATGATTATTACAGCCGCAGACGAGATGGATATGATGGAGGGGGAATAACAATTACTGCAACAGCCGATGGGACACCCGTGTAAGAGGTCCTGAGCGTGGTGCTGGCGGGGATCATACGATTCACCATCTGCGCAGGAGAGAGTGAATCATACAGTGCAGTAGCTAAACTATTGGGCTCCTCTGGAGGTGTCATAGGGGAAGCCCCTGTGACAAAGGAAGTAGACACTGAAATAAAAAATAATGCTAAGGTTTGGTTGACATTTAATTTGTAAGGACATTGTCTTCTGTTATTTAAGAATGACTAAAAGCAAACTGTGGGATGGGGAAGAAGCAAGAATTATCGACACTTTATGAAATTTCTGCAGAGAATGCAAAATTTGAATTATTCAAGGTTTTTTCATAAGTGTTAATTTAATTACAACATACTTAAATGTTTAATTTGAATACTTGTTGTGTTAAAATTTTCAGAATAAAGTTTCCCACAAAATTGCATTTGTCTGACTTTACTACAAACATACAAAGCAATGTGCTTGGATGGTGAGTTATATTCATGGCCCAGATTTCCCAGGGTGTCTATGACCATACGTACATAAAGTCTTGAAGTGAACTGTATACAAAATGAAGCACTGTGTTTCTGCTTCAGGGCATGCTGCCCTGTTTTCCAGTTAGGGAGGGTACACAAATGAGGTATTCTCCTTGGAAAACCTAAATGGATAAACGGATTGAAGAACCTCTGACAAGGCTGCAAAACAAGGATTCCTCCAGCTCTGTGGCCCACACTTTGCCCCCGAAGATACTGATAAGGAGCAGGCCGATCCCACTGGCCCCAGGAGGAAGAGGAGACCTTGGGGAAATAGGAGATGGTGATGAGCAGCAATAGGGCAATGTGGCGTGGCAGCGCATCAGCCTAGGCCTCGGCATGAGGAGGATTTGCAGACACCTGTGGAAAGGAGTATAGGAAGAACATGTCATGGCAGCCCCTGTTGAGGGCCAGGTGGCAAGGCCTGAAGGTGCTGTGGGCGGCCTAGAGGGAGAGCTCAGAGGAGTGGCTCAAGGAATCTGCTTTGACTCTGAGTGACAGTGGACATGCACACTCCCTCCTCCTGCCTAAGCCCCCCTGCCTGAGCTGGAATTGCACTGCCCTTGTTGTACTGGTAGTTCCTGTCTCAGGCACACACCCTGCGGCCCTGGTGTCACAGGCTGTATCCCTCCCAGCATCCAGGTGTCCCTGTGAGAGAAAAGCAATGGCCCAGGAACCTGGCAGCACACCGGGGGAGACCCAGGCGGCCCCTCCTCACCCGTCCTGTCCGCTCACTGGGGGCCATCGCCCACTCATAGTTCTTCAGGGGGTTGAGCCACAGGTCCTTGTTGATGATCTGGTAGGGCAAACAGACCTGGGTTAGGAGAGCACAGGGACCCGAATAGAATCCCAAGCAGCAGGCGGACACAGGAAGCTGTATGCTGGCATGGCCAGCAACATCCCACCTCAGCAATCCTACCAGATGCTGCCACACTGTGGTCAGAGAACTAGTAGAAGAAGCTGGGGCTCCTGTCCTGGTGCCTGTGCATGGAGTCTTCTCATTCACAATGCTGGTACCACTGAATGGGAGAGGAACAGGACACCCTGTATCCTGCAAGAGAGGGGTCTGTGAAGCTGGGCACAGCACCTTCCAACCGTGCCCACCACCAGCTGCTATTTTCATTGGGCTTGGAAATGCCCTGGAGAGACCCAGAATGAAGCAATGCAGATTTCTGCTAGTGCTGGATCTTGGGATGTTTTTAACATTTTTTTCTGATGCCAGCTGCTGCTTGTTTGATAGGTGTTAAGAGAGTCTGAAGCCTGAGCCAGGCCAGGCCATGCATATGGAAAAAGCTGCTACAAACAGCTTGGCTGGAGCTACTAATTAGATGGGGTGCGGACTCAGGAAACCACTCAGGTGGAGGAAAAAGTGTGGGCCATATATATTGATTATTAAAAGTTATGCAAATGCCCCCTAGAAATAAGCAAAGTTTTACATGTCTCCCATATGATGAGAGATTACATGCATTGCCCTCTCTTCATTTTTGCATTGTCAGCTTTTATGCATTTTAAAGTGTGCCCAGGTGGTCAACAAGTGTGTACTAGCTTGGAAATAAAGTATTGAATCATTCGTTCAGAGTGATTTGTTATTTTACTTATAGTCTGTATTATTTTTATTATTTCTCCGGTTAAAATGCCAGAAGTAAAAATTCTCCATTTGAATTGCATTCTTTGCTTACAGTTTAAAATGATTTCATCTCTTCTATTATGAAATAGAATCATTACATAATCTATCGTATGTTTACATCACTCAGCTATTTTTACTTAAATGGGTCTATGAATATAACATTTTAAAATCTTGCATTTTCATTATCATAAATGCTTAAATTCGCTGATGTCCCAAAGTCAAATTGGCTGTGTAAACATAACTGATGGGATAGTAACTGATGCACATAAACAACTTCAGAAGGAAAATTTGGTATTACTTTTGTAAACAAATCCCAATAAAATTTCTGCCACACAGGGGCCCTGATACAAAGTGACAGCCATAAGAGCCATTCACATATTCTGGTTCTAAAATATTCCCTCAAGATCTACGCACCTCTGCCACATCCCCAACATTCAAGATTTAGCTAATACCCTTGGTTCCCTTGATTTTTTATGAATAAAAGCGTTTTCAAGTGCCCCCACTGATTCTGCCTAAATTACCACCCTTATTTTCCTTCTCAACATTCTTGTGCATAATAGTACTTACTTTCTTTTCCTTGAATATCTGTTGTCTTTACCACAAAACTCATTGCTGAATAAAATATGGTGTTTCTCGTACTTAGCACTCAGAAGGCACACGTGTAAATATCTGTTGAAAGAAGAAATTGAGGAATAACGTCTACACAAACTACATTTTGTTGTGCTTAGAAAGTAGCAAAAAGGGAATGACCATCAATTATTCTTCATAAGTCAAATAAATGGATCTTTGAACTCAACAAAAATTATGAGGCAAATCTAATTATTAGCTACTACAAAACCCTAAATATGAACGTAGAGTATAAAGGTCAATATGTAAAGAGCACGTTCAACACACCAGAAACCAAAAGGACACTGAGCAAATTAAAAGGACAATGAGGAATCACCTCACTCCTGTCAGAATGGGTACCATCGACGAATGACAAGTGCTGGCAAGGTTGTGGAGGAAAGGGAACCCTAGCACACTGATGATGGGAAAGCAGACTGGTGCAGCCATAATGACAAACAAAATGGCATGTCCATCAAAAAATTGAAAACGGAACTCCCATATGACCCTGCCATCTCACTTCTAGGAATATATTTTAGGAAACCCAAAACACACATCAGAAAGGATATATGTTCCCCTATATTCATAGCAGCATAATTTACAATTGCTAAGATTTGGAAAGCACCTAAGTGCCTATCAACAGGTGAGTGGATAAGACAAAGAAACTGCTGTACATTGACACAATGGAATACTACTCAGCAGAAAAAAAGGAAGAACTCTTTCATTTGCTAAGCATGGGTGGACCTATAGAGCATTATGCTCAGAGAATAAGCAAGCCAGAACTACACAAGTATCGTGTGATCTCACTCTTATTTGGAATCTCATGAACAAAATACATTGATTTAAAAATCATGGAGGCGGAGACATGGAAGCATGGACAGGCTGTGGAAACTCACAGGGAAGGCAGGGGAGGGTGAGTGGGTGATGGCTGAGACATAACCAACCAAGGACCTTGTGTGAATGTATGCACAACCCACAGAAGCAGACAATGGGGGTGGTCAGGGCCTGGGGAAGGGAGCTGGAGTGGCCTGGAAGGGTCGCTGGGGGGAAGGAAACAGACATATGTAATACTTTCAACAATAAAGATTTTTAAAAAATAACTGCCATGAAAAAAATAATGGAAAGAAAAAGGACATGTTATACGTTTTCAGGGGACAGGGGCTGTGTACACTTCAGGAGGACAGGGGCCTGATGTTAGCTCCCGGTCCATAGCTTCTCAATACCTTTGACTTGGGTAGTCACTGACATTGCAATTTTCTCAGACACCTACCCTTGTCAGCACAGAAGACAGGTGACGTTTTCTAGTTGCCATCACTGCTAAACCAGAAGCCGTGGAACTAGACCCAGAAGGTAGCAAATCTGATCGTCATGGTTCGCTGGTTTGTGGATAGCTGACATGAGCTAACCTCTAGGCCAAGCTCCATGGGATTCTCATTACCCAGAGACCTGTGGGGAGTCGATAGTTCCATGCTCTGTCAGAGGTCTTCTCTGGGCATCAGAGGTGGCTTCCATCCCCTCTAAGTTCCAAGGTGTTCCTACCAAGGTGGGGAAACCATTAAGGAGAGGGTGCTGCTGACACATCTCAAAATGGACTGGGGTCTGTGCGAAGGTATATCCTTGCTTTCAAAGAAGAAAGGCTTTACCATGGGCGACACATCTTTGCCCAACATAAGCCTTTCTGGCGGACTTTAAAGGATCATGAATTGGATCAGAGGGGCCCGGGCCCTGGTCATGAGCTGGGGAGGGAGGACAGGAGTAGGAGCAGAGCATGGTGCTCCGTATTCACTATCTAAGGCCGCAAGGGGTCAGCAAGGGCCTGTAGTTGGGAAAGGTACTTTCCTTGTTATCCTTTGCTGTGTAGAGTCTCATTAGCTGCATGCTGAGCCATTCCTAAGTGGGACACAAAGAATGTTTACTGTTTATATCAATGTTGATTGTGTCAGGATAATTCCTTTTCTGGAAGTGCCAGTAAGCATCTCCCAACAGAGCGAGATCAAGAAGGGGTTGAGGGAGAATTTCCAATCTCCAGCTCTGCCCGTGGTCCCTGAGAAGGGCAGGATTTGGATCGCCCTAACCCCAGCCATCCTGTGATCTTCTTGTTACCTTTGTCCCACACAGCAATGGGGGATGTCCTATGATCCTCTGCCTTCAGCACTGTAACTCCTGCAGTAGGAAAGTAAGGACACCTTAAGGCGGGCTTGATTCCCTCGGCTCTGTCATTGGGCTCCGTCTGTCCTGACTCAGAAACACACGGATGGGGCACAGGCAGGTTTACAGCTATGAGTATGGGAAACACAGAGTTTATGCCTGTATTATTATTTATTAATCATGGTATTCTTTTCCACATGAACAACTGTTAAGCTACTTTTGCTCCACCCTGGATATATAAAATAGGCTCTCACATGGTTATTGATTACTGAGGCAGGAAAGTCCCAGGAGCTGCCCACTAAGCTACAGAGACAGGAAAGCTGGTGTTGCCACTCAATTTCACTACAAAGGCCTGAGAACCAGGGGAGAAGATTATGTAAATTTCAGTCTGAGGGCAGGAGAAGGTGAGATGAGATGTCCCCATTCAATCCATGAGACACAGGGGGGGTCAGATCCTTCTTACCTGGCCTTTTGTTCTTCTCAGATCCTCAGCGCGTTGTTTGAGCTCAATCTCACGGGAGGGCAATGTGTCTGCTAAACTGAGTCAGCCAGTGACATGTCGGTCACAGCCAGGAACACCCTCACAGATACACCCAGATATAATGTGTAATCCCAGAACCCCGTAGCCCACTCGAGATCACCATGAAATTAATCTTCACCATGAACACCTATCCTAATTGCCCTGAGAATGAGGACCTTGCTAAGATATACGCTTAAAGTGCTAAAACCGGGGAAATCCTGGAAAAATGGCAAGAATCGGTCACAGTGCAGTTTTCCAGTGCTTCTGCCAGGCTGATTGAGACATGCAAACAGTTCTTGGCATTGTATATACACAGCAGAAATACATATATGCCAGGTAGAAACTCATCGACGTATTGCAGACCCCTTGAGGGTCCTTGCAAAGAGGGCACACACACACCCGGTATCTCTTCCCTTGTGGGGAAAAAGGAGCCCTTTTGGAAAGAGGCCAGGTGATAAGGAGACAGGCATTGTGAGAACCGCCTCCAGATTAGGAGTCCATTGCTCTAAGGGAGAGGACATTCTCCAAAAACAGAGTTGCAACTCCAGACCTTTACTGCTCAGCCTCCTTGGATATGGTGTCACAATGAGGTATCCCAAAAAACTGAGAGCACCTGACTCTCCTCAGTCCCTCAGCAACACAGTCCCCTTTTCTCAGTTGCTCTTCTTTCAGCAACGGGCCCAGAGAGGGACCACCCACTGAGGAGGGCCATCCTGCCAAGAGAGCCTGGGCACTCAGAATTGAAGTGGGCAACAATAGAAGAAAATCCATCTCTGGCACTCTGCTCTGCGGTAGTGATGAAAGCACTTAAAGTGGAGATTCTCCTGAGAATGGTAAAATGGCCCCATGCATGCTCGCCCTCTTCTCCCCATGGCTGCAGTTGAAGAGGTGGAAAGAGTTGCATGTTCTGGGACTCTGACACACAGGTAAAGAGGAAACTGTCACTGTCCCAAAAGAATAAGGGAGGGATTTTCAATCCCAGCAACAACACAGCACCAGTAACTAACTATTGGGCAGCCAGCTCTGGGCAGTGAGCTTCCACTGGACAGAGAGGCCCTATAGCCTCAGAGGCCAGCCCCAGAACACTGCCACCCAGAGGCTGACCCACAAACTGACTCTTTGCTAAACACAAAATAAGGCAGTCTGGGAAACAAATGCGGCTTGCTTTAAAATAAGGACTGTGGTTTACAACACAGAGGAACAGTGTATCGCAGGGAAACTCAACACTCTCCTGAATACCTGGCAGGTCTAAGGCGAGCCACACTGAAGAATAGAAGAACCGAAGGACCTTTACTACTGCAATTTTTTTTCTTTTTTCACCTTTTCACTAAGAAACCATTTTTTTTTCTTTTTTTTTCTTTTTTTCTTTTTTTTTCTTTTTCTTCTTTTTTCCATCACCTGATTTTACCCTTTTAATTACTACCTTCTTATTTTTAACCAGTATTATTACTGCTACCATTTTACCATTTTTTTTAAAGTGCTATTTTATTTTCTCTTTATTTTATTTTGGGATTAGTGTTCTCCATTCTATTTTCATCGTTATATTATTGGTTGTTTCTAGTTTGCATTCATCTCCAGGGAGCTGTTGCTGGAATTTGTTGGGATTAATGGCTGTTCTATAGGAGTATTCTCCTCATATAAAAAAGTCTCTTCCCCTCTTCCACTTCATTCTCTCTTTTCCCTCTTTTTTTTTCTTTTCTTTTCTTTTCTCGCTTTTATTTTCCCCCCTCCTTTTTCCCAATTTCATTTTTGCACTCCTTTTTTTTGGTCCCTACTTTTCTTTTCTTTTCTTTTTTCTCTTTTATCTTTTTCTCTTCCTTCTTCCTTATCCCCTAATTCTCTTAATTCAGGTGGTCACCTTTTTGGGGGGTTATTAATATCGTGAATATATTTGTGTATAGTGCCTGGTATGTGGTGCCTTGTTGTGTTGTATTTTGTGCCTTTAAATCAACGCAGCAGATCCAAGCAACAGCAACCTCCTGAGCACCAACAACCTCTGCTGAGGAACAGCAGCTGTACGTGAAACCTCGCCCCACCAGCCAGAAGAGCCACCACAGCTGTGAACAGCACCCACCAGAGGAGCTGCTGCCAACTGAAGAGCAGCTGCTACCACAACCGCCCGAAGAGCAACCACAGACCAAGGAGTCACTGCCACCAAGGGAGCAACCACTGAACGACACAACGTATAGATATGTCAGTGAGATCAAACATGGGTAGACAAAGAAACCCGCAAAGGAAAGAGAAGGAGGACTCCCCAGAAAAGCAGCTAAGTAATACAGAGGCATGCAACATGACAGACAAAGAATTCAGAATAAGGGTCCTAGAGTGCATAAACTGAATGGAGGAAAAAATCGACAACCTCTGCAAGAAGCAAGAAGAAACAGATGAAAAAATCAACAACTTAAGTAAGACCCAAGAAGAAATGAAGAGTGATATAGCTGCAATGAAAAACTCCATTGAAAGTATCAACAGTAGACTAGGAGAAGCGGAGGACCGAATTAGTGAATTAGAAGACAAGGAAGCAAAACACACCCAAAATGTACTGCAATTGAAGAAAAAAATTAAAAGACAGGAGGAGAGCCTAAGGGAGCTTTGGGACAACATGAAACGAAACAACATACGAATAATAGGGGTGCCAGAACAACAGAAGGATGAACAAGGATTAGAAAACGTATTAGAAGAAAGGATATCAGAAAACTTCCCTGAGGTGGGGAAGAAAAAAGTCACACAAGCCCAGAGAGTCCCAAACAAGGTGAACCCGAAAAGACCCACACCAAGACACATCATAATTACCATGGCAAATGTTCAGGACAAAGAGAGAATCTTACAGGCTGCAAGAGAGAGACGGAAAGTTACATACAAGGGATCTCCCATGAGATTGTCAAATGATTTCTCAACAGAAACACATCAGGCCAGAAAAGAATGGACATAAATTTACAAAGTGATGCAAAGCAAAGGTCTGAATCCAAGAATACTCTATCCAGCAAGGCTATCATTCAAACTTGAAGGGGAAATAAGAAGCTTCACAGACAAAAAAAGCGTAAGGGAGTTTATCACCACCAAGCCAGCAATGCAAGGAATGCTAAAGGGACTGGTATAAAAATAAGAAATAAAAAGCAAAGAAAAAAAACAGCCACACAAAAACAGAAATGGCTACAAACAAGTACCTTTCAATAATAACTTTAAACGTAAACGGACTAAATGCTCTAAACAAAAGACATCGAGTGGCTGAATGGATAAAAAAACATGACCCATACATCTGCTGTCTACAAGAAACCCACCTCATTAGAAGGGACTCACACAGACTGAAAGTGAAAGGATGGAAAAATATCTTCCAGGCAAATGGAAAGGAAAAGAAAGCTGGGGTAGCAATACTTATATCGGACAATATAGACCTCGAAGTGAAGGCCATAACAAGAGATAAGGAAGGCCACTTCATAATACTAAAGGGATCAATACAACAAGAAGATATAACTCTGTTAAACATATATGCACCCAATGCACGAGCACCCAAATTCATAAAAAAACTCCTGGAAGATATCAAAGGAGAGATCGACAACAATACAATCATAGTTGGGGACTTTAATACACCACTGACAACACTGGATAAATCCTCTAGACAAACAATCAGCAAAGAAACAGCAATCCTAAATGACTCACTAGATCAGATGGACTTAACAGACATCTTCAGAACACTTCACCCCAAAGCCAGGGAATATACATTCTACTCAAATGCTCATAAGACATATTCAAAAAGTAGACCATATATTGGGTCACAAGCAAAGTATCCCCAAATTCAAGAAGACTGAAATCATAAAAAGCGTCTTCGCAGACCACGATGGCATAATATTAGAAATAAACTACTATAAAAACAACCCAAAATACTCAAACACCTGGAAGCTGAATAGCATGCTATTAAGTATTGATTGGGTTACCAATGAAATCAAAGAAGAAATTCGAAACATCCTGGAAACTAATGACAATGAAAACACAACAATCCAAAACCTATGGGACACAATGAAAGCAGTCCTGAGAGGGAAGTTTATAGCTCTACAGGCCTATCTCAAAAAACAAGAAAAAATGGTAGTAAATCAGCTAACTCTACATCTCAAAGAATTAGAAAGAGAGCAACAACAACAAAAAAAACCCAGAGTGAGCAGAAGGAAGGAGATAATAAAGATTAGAGCAGAAATAAATGACATAGAGACCAAAAAAACAATACAGAAAATCAATGAAACCAAGAGCTGGTTCTTTGAAAGGATAAACAAGATTGACAAACCTCTAGCCAGACTCACCAAGAAGCAAAGAGAGAGGACCCATATAAACAAAATCAGAAACGATAGAGGCGAAATAACCACAGACCCCACAGAAATACAAATGATTGTTAAAAAATACTATGGACAGCTCTACTCCAACAAACTAGACAACCTGGAGGAAATGGACAAATTCCTAGAAAAATACAACATTCCAAAACTCAATCAGGAAGAATCTAAAAATTTCAACAGGCAAATAACTATGGAAGAAATTGAAGCAGTCATCAAAAAGCTTCCAGCAAACAAAAGCCCAGGACCAGACGCCTTCACAGGGGAGTTTTACCAAACATTCAAGGAAGAACTAAAACCTATCCTCCTCAGACTACTACAAAAAATTCAAGAGGAAGGAACACTTCCAAGCTCATTCTATGAAGCCAGCATCACCCTAATAGCAAAACCAGGTAAAGACAACACAATGAAAGAGAATTACAGGCCAATATCCCTCATAAACATGGATGCCAAAATCCTCAACAAAATCTTAGCAAATCGGATCCAGCAGTACATCAGAAAGATCATACACCATGACCAAGTAGGATTTATTCCAGGGATGCAAGGATGGTACAATATCCGCAAATCAATAAACGTGATACATCACATAAACAAACTGAAAGAAAAAAACCACATGGTCCAATCAATTGATGCAGAAAAAGCATTTGACAAAATTCAACACCCATTTTTGATAAAAGCTCTCAGCAAGGTGGGAGTAGAAGGATCATACCTCAACATAATAAAAGCCATAGATGACAGGCCCACAGCCAACATCATACTCAATGGACAAATCTAACACCGTTTCCCCTAAGAACAGGAACAAGACAGGGATGCCCCCTCTCACCACTCCTGTTCAACATAGTACTGGAAGTGTTAGCCATGCAATTCGGCAAGAAGAAGAAATAAAAGGCATTCAAATTGGAAAAGAGGAAGTAAAACTATCCTTACTTGCAGACGACATGATATTATACATACAGAACCCTAGAGACTCCATCAAATCCTACTAGACTTAATACAAGAATTTGGCAATGTAGCAGGATACAAAATTAACCCCAAGAAATCTGAGGCATTTCTATACACCAATAGTGAACTTTCAGAAAGAGTAATTCTAAAAACAATACCGTTTACCATCGCACCAAAAAAATTAAGCTACCTAGGAATAACCTTAACTAAAGAGGTAAAAGACCTCTACTCAGAAAACTACAGGACGTTGAAAAAGATATAGAGGAAGACATAAACAGATGGAAGAACATACCGTGTTCATGGATTGGTAGAATCAACATCATTAAAATGTCCATACTACCCAAAGCAATCTATAAATTCAACGCACTTCCCATTAAAATACCAATGGCATACTTCAGAGATCTAGAACGAACTCTCCAAAAATTCATCTGGAATAAAAAAAGACCTCGAATAGCTACAGCAATCCTGAAAAAGACCAAAGTAGTTGGGATCTCAATACCAGATATTAAGTTGTATTACAAATCCACTGTTCTCAAAACTGCCTGGTACTGGCACAAGAATAGGCATATAGATCAATGGAATAGAATAGAGAGCCCAGAAATCGGCCCGAACAAATATGCTCAATTAATATTTGACAAAGGAGGCAAGAACATACAATGGAGCCAAGATAGTCTCTTCAATAAATGGTGTTGGGAAAATTGGACAGATATATGCAAGAAAATGAAACTAGACCACCAACTTACACCATACACAAAAATAAACTCAAAATGGATAAAGGACTTAAATGTACGACGGGAAACCATAAAAATTCTAGAAGAATCCAAAGGCAACAAAATCTCAGACATATGCCGAAGCAATTTCTTCACTGATACAGCTCCTAGGGCACTTGACACTAAAGAGAAAATGAACAAATGGGACTACATCAAAATAAAAAGCTTCTGCACAGCAAAAGAAACCATCAACAGAACAAGGAGAAAACCCACTGTGTGGGAAAACATATTTTCCAATGTCATATCTGATAAGGGCCTAATCTCCAAAATTTATAGGGAACTCATACAACTCAACAAAAGGAAGATAAACAATCCAATCAAAAAATGGGCAAAGGACCTAAATAGACACCTTTCAAAAGAGGACATTCAGAAAGCCAAGAGACATATGCAAACATGCTCAAAGTCACTAATCATCCGAGAGATGCAAATCAAAACAACAATGAGGTACCATCTCACACCTGTCAGACTGGCTTTCATCAACAAATCAACAAACAACAAGTGCTGGAGAGGATGTGGAGAAAAAGGAACACCTGTGCACTGCTGGTGGGAATGCAGACTGGTGCAGCCAGTATGGAAGACAGTATGGAGTTTCCTTAAAAAACGGAAAATGGAACTCCCATTTGACCCTGTGATCCCACTCCTAGGAATATATCCCAAGAAACCAGAAAAACCAATCAGAAAGGATATATGCACCCCTATGTTCATAGCAGCACAATTCACCATAGCTAAGATCTGGAAACAGCCTAAATGCCCATCAGTAGATGAATGGATTAGAAAACTGTCGTACATCTACACGATGGAATACTATGCTGCTCTAAAAAGGAAGGAACTCTTACCATTTGCAACGTCATGGATGGAACTGGAGAGCATTATGCTAAGTGAAATAAGCCAGTCAATGAAGGAAAAATACCACATGATCTCACTCATTCATTGATAATAGAGACCATTATAAGCTTTTGAACAATAATAGATACAGAGGCAGAGCTGCCTTAAACAGATTGTCAAACTGCAGCGGGAAGGCCGGGGAAGGATGGGGGGCAGGAGGTAGGGGGGTAAGAGATCAACTAAAGGACTTGTATGCATGCATATAAGCATAACCAGTGGACATAAGACATTGGGGGATAGGGGAGGCTAGGGGACTGTCTAGGGCGGGGGGATAAAATGGACACATATGTAATACCCTTTGTAATACTTTAAGCAATAAATTTAAAAAAATAAAAATAAAAAAAAGAATAAGCTAGAGAGACAGTTTGCGTGCCATGGTGAGAGAGGCTCCTGCAATGTTTCTCCAGCCCATTGTGAATGAAGGCTGTGGAAGCATCTTCAGGGCACGAAGGGAGCCTTTGAGTACAAGGCCAGTTGAATTTCCACTGTCTCATGAGCTGGCTCCACTGTGTAAAGAGTGTCACTCCTTGTGTGTGAGCAACAGTAATGATCAGCCTCGTCCGCCAACTGCAGCCCAGGCATGGTCAGCATGGCTGTGTTGCCAGACTTGGGGCCAGAGAAGTGCTCAGGGATTCCTGAGGGCCAGTGTGACCCCATAAATCAGGAGGTTAGGGGCCATGTCAGAGACATAAACGGTACCAGGAGACATAAATGTAACACCCAGTGCCATCACTTCTTCCAGCAAGCAGATGGTGACCTACTTTCCAGGTGTGCCGGACAAGGCACAGGACCCTGAGGGCAGACAAGGACACAGGACCCTGAAAAGACCAAGAACACAATCTGGTGAGCCAACCTGAGAGAATGGGAATAGTTTGAGTGTTTCTTCTTACTCAGGACACACTGAGACCTGGTGACTGGATCCAACCTCGGATGTCCTTGTCTTTCCTCCTGTGGGCATCAACATGGTACTTGACTGAGGAATTGAGGACTTCCCTCATGTGACATTGGGAGGAAAGTGCGGACAGTGACTGAGGTTGTCTCGGAAAACATCCAATCGCTTGGTTACTCGAGAACCATGGACAAATCTGGACTCTTTTATTCTTTCTCAGCCATTTCCTTGACACTCTCAGTTGCAATGAGTCCTCATGCCCCCCTTGTCCCAATCTGCATAGTGTCTGATGCTCGGGGCCCGTTATTGCCACTTCCAGAAGTAGAAATATCGGGAAGTTGAAATGTTGGGACACAGCACACACAGGGCATACCCCTCTGTGGCAGACACAGACTCAAGAGAATCTCCTGTTAAACACCAGTGAGGACTTCATACAGGTCAGGGGTAAACCACAGCAAACTTCCTCCCCATATGAGGACAGCGGTGCCCCCTGATGGCCTAAGATGATTCAACCTGAGAGTCAGAGAAGGCAGCTGAGAGGGAGGTGGCAGACTCTGCTCTGTCTGCTTCTCTTACTCTTTCAAGTCCAATCCAGCTCAGTACCTGGCCCCTCGATAACTCCTACATGCATCTGAGCCCAGTTACCTTTGTATCCCACTTCCTTTCGCATGGGCTGTCACCTGCCACAGGAGGTGGACCAGACCCTCCCCTTAGGACCATTTTGCTTGTTTCTAGGTAGTTTTGGCAGAGGGTTAGTGCTCCTGAGGTAGCTCTTTTCCTTGCCTGAGGAGACAGTAGATGTTGAGTAAAATCAATTGCAGGAGGGCAAGTGGGTGAAAAGAAAATGGGATCAAGGGAAGACAGAATGACTTCCCACAACGTTGAAGGTCACAATACCCATGATGGAGAGAGCTCAGTAGGATTGATTGCACTGAGAGGAAAACATGAAGTGGGATCCTGAGTTTGAGATTCAGGGAGGTGACTTGGCAAGAAACCTAACCCCAGGTCTTCTCCTAAGAGTGTGGCAGGATCTCAAATGGGGCACACCATGTACCCCCTTCATGTACCCCCTACATGATCCACTGGGAATCCTCACCTCTGAGCCATGTGACTTCTGGTGGCAAAATCTGCCTCATGCACAGAGAGATGGTTGGCGGGGTGTATTCTTCTGGAAAGAGTTGGATTTGGAGAACAGACAAGTCAGAACCGAGTGGTCCTTGCCAGATTGACATGGCACTGTACTCAGGTAATGACTGGAAGTCCTATGGATCAAGATGCTCCCACAAAGCTAGGACACAAAGTTTGTATTATTGTTCATACCAAAGCACAGACATTCTGAAGAGCAAAGCGTGGTGACAACTTGGCTAAGGGAGGTCAGACATCTGTGATGGAGTAGAGCCGTGTAAATTGGATATGTTAGGCGGTGACAATATTCTATGTGATACCATGGCTTCAGTGTCAGTGCCTAAACCTGTATGTGCTCCATTAAGTCAGTTTCCACAGTAATGTCTTTGGTGTGAGATAACAGTGAAATGGTACTCATCCCTGACCTGTTCTTAAATCCATCAGCTGGACCTGTGGGCCAAGTAGACTGAATCCTCATCTCCTGGGAAAAGTGTGGGAAGCCCTAGGCACATTCCAGTTATCCTCATCCTTCCTGCAGGAAGCAGACCTCTGACCTTCATGGATTTGCACCTTGTCCTCGTTCATTGCGCCTTGTTCTGTCAGGACCACAGGGACCCAGGGCCAGTGCTGCAGGAGTAACCACTCTCATTTAACACCATCCTCTACCCGTGTGCCCACATGATAACACGTGACGTAGACATGCTAAGCATGATGGATGCCAGAGCAGGCAAAAGGACCACTTGCAAAAATAGTTAATAACCAATAGAGCTAAACAAATACATTTAAACACACTAATATTAATTCCCAAACCCATACTTTCAGGTCAAAGAAATATAATAATTTCCTTTCAGAATGCCAACTAGGGAGAAAGATGAAACATTCGGAAATAGTACATGATAAAGAGAGAGGCACCTGACACGGAGGTTCTGTGACACATGAAAGGTCATGCTCTGTGGTGCTGAGTCTCTGACTGAATCTTATGGGAGAAGAGTGATGGGTACATTGGCCATAGTGACACCTAAAGCACTTCTAATCCCTTCCATCAAAAATGACCCTTCTTCCACATCCAATAAAAATTAAACAGGTGTCCAATGGTGTTACTTGAGAAATGCAGGGACCATGTCTACCATCTGAGACCCCAAATACCCAGGGAACAATGTGCTTCTTACTCCAGCAAGGTCTCATCAGAGAGACCCTGAGCACCCAACAGCTTGTCCTGGTTCTCCTGGTAATAGTCCCTCTTTTGAAATAGTGACTACCTTCTTAAAAGGAAATGGTGGTCCACCTTTGAGGAGAAACACTAGAAGGGCCAGTGGGGGCTCCCACAGTCCTATGAACATCGAAATAACATGCAACCTATGGGCCCTGCTGTTACAGTCAGGAGCCACAACCAATCTCAGATGCCACGGTGGAGGGTCAGCAGAGCCATTACTCTCTGGTTCGTACTGGTGTCCAGCATAGCGACATTGCTCGCCCCCCGCCCCCTCACACACACACAAACACACACACACACACACACACACAAACACACACACCCTACAGGCAGGCTCACCCTTCTGACCAGCTTTACACAGATGTGGGGCTGGGACTCAGGATCTTCTCTGCGTCTTCATTAGCAGGGACTCTTTCCCACTGCGCTGTGACACAAGTGGAGAGGGTCTACATGGGTCACTGTTGCAGCTTGGACGATTAAAGCATGATGGTAAACAAAGCAGTACTTGGGAAAATGTCACCAAGTGACTTAAATGGAGAAAATTATAGCAAAGACTTAACTTCCAGGTAGGGTGATCATCCATGTCATTTCTAAGAGCTGACATCTGCAGGGCTGGAAGTCAGAGATGGCTTACAGCCTTTGGATCATGAGGTCACACACCAGGGCTTGTGGCACCTTGGCCCAGCTTCCTTCAACAGTCCTGAACTTCTTGGCCTGATAGTTATGTGTACTTTTACTGTTTGATGCACTTTAACTGGGATTATCACTGGAAATGTGTTGCAGCATCACGGAAATCTTTGGGGACCCCTGAGGAATGGGGCCACCTCCCACAGATTCTGCAAGATCCAAGCAGCCATGGGCTGCTTTTAGAAGCATCCTTTAGATACCTGAGTGCAGAGGTGATTCTGAGAGGACACAGAACCTTTCACTCAAAACCCAGCCTCAAAACTTCCTAGGTTCTGGGAAGTATTGGGAGCATAAAAGACAGAAAATCAAATTGGAAGGAGGGGAGAAAGGAAGAGAAGGAAATAAATTTTTTTCCTTTATTTTCATTCCCACTTCATTTGTGGAGAACTGAATCCAGGTGGTCTGCACAGGTATGAGAGTGTTATGCCCAGAGCTCGGGGTCCCCAATAATCCACCACCAGGAAGCCTCCTCCGATGCAAAAGCAACGAGTCTTTATTGATCAATTCTAGAATTGGCTCCCAGCCTCTATCCGGCACAGCGGTGAGGCGAGAGAGAGTGTCCCAGGACAACAAAGGTTATATAGGGCTAGCTATTTGGGGTGGGCTTTAGGGGTGGCGTGAGTTACAGAGATTGGTCAGGGTTTTACAGCATAAGGGTCAGGAAGTGACCAGCATATTCTGAAGGTTCGAGCCGTCCTCCACTGTAGCCTTATTCGGACCGTAGCTACATTTCTGAAGCTTCATTGGTCCACTCAGGTGGGTGGTTGGGAGAGTAGGGACAATACCAGCATTCTTGTGGTTACTCTCGGGGGGTGGGGGGAGCGGCTTGGGCTGAGGGTCCAGCCTTGCAAGACAAGATAGAGGAGAGGGAGAAGAGTATGTCCCTGCTTCATCCTTGAAGAGGGAGGAGGGTGCATTTCTGCTTAGTTCTGCTTAGTTCTTTCAAGTTCCGTTCTGTCCCTTCATTCCCCCCTTGTCTTGGAACTCATGGCTCAATCATGAGACAGACTGCATTTCTACCTCTCCCTCTGTCGCTAGAGGCCGGTATTTAGCTTGTAAGACCATTAATTGAACTACCCCTATGCGTTCCTTGACAAATTGAACTAGCTTGTTAATAATGCAGGGGCCAAAAGTTAGCAACATTAGGAGGATTACAAGGGGCCCGGCGAGGGCAGAAATGAGAGTGGTTAACCATGGGGACCAATTAAACAGGGATTTATACCAAGACTGAGACCGCTCTTTTTCCAACTTCCGCTTCTGCAATCCTTCCCTTATGAGGGCCATAGACTCTTTAACAACACCTGAGTGGTCAACATAAAAACAACATTCCTCTCCCAAAGCTGCACATAAGCCCCCCTGCTGCAGGAATAGCAAGTCTAGTCCTCTTCTGTTTTGGAGCACTACCTCAGATAAGGAGGTGTGAGAATCCTGTAAATGGGTAATAGATTTTTCAATTGTTTCTATGTCTAGGTCAATGGCTGCTCTTAGCGCTCCATAATTCTTGTCTTGTATGACAAGTGAGAATATTCCAGTCCCTGCTCCCGCTAGTCCCAATCCCAAGAGGGCGGCCATAGTTAAGGCTGTGATGGGCTCTCTTTTATTTCGGGGATTGGCAGCGCTGAATTTGTTAAGGACCTCTTTCTCTGAATGGTATATCAACTTGGGAATTAACTGCACGAGCACACAAAAGCCCTCCTTCTGGGAATTAAGGACCAGGGAGTGGACACAAGGAGCGAGGCCACTGGAGCAGGCCCACCATGCATTCTTGGGAGGCAAAAGGTATACTGCCTCTTCAGGGATAGTCAGAGTTTCGTTGCAGAGATGCAACTGCTCAGGGGGTACGTTGCCTACGCAGGCCCCCTGCCCCATTACTGCCTGGAGGGTTAGCCTTGCAACAGTTTGCTGCCACCTGCAGGAGCTGACAATCGTGGCGGTTGTATAGTTACCCTTAACCGCGATACCCTCATAATACGGTGGCTCAACGTCTAGACAGAGCCAGCAAGATTTGGTCAGGTCAGGCCTGGAGGCGTTTAAAACATAATAAGCTCCTATAACCATGCTTATAAGTGGGTCTACTTCAGGCGGGGGGGTATGACTCAGAGTCAGGTTCTTCGTGGTAGGTGCAAGTAGGGTGTTAGGCAGTGATGCCGGGGCCCATGCTCCTTCAGTTGTAGATACCCGGGGAGTGGTCAGCTGAGGTTGAGTAGCTAGTACTTTGTTGGGCCCCATTCCCACAGGGGAATGATAGTGAAGGGGGGTATTTTGAACCCGGAGGGTGAACAACATCCCAGGGTCCGCCCTACGCAAAGCCCCCCTGCAAGAATAGATTCGGAATCCCCAAGTCTTTCCGGTGTCCCATCCTGTTAACTTTCTACCCTCTTTTGTGAAGGGAATGCTCACGGGGTTGCAGTAGACACGGCCACTCTGGGGACACGGTGGAGCAGCCGGTCGCCCAACGGTGATTAGGTCACCCTTCTTGGGGGCCTTCCACCAGATGTGTCCGGTTAACACACATGACCAGGAAGCACAGAAGTAGTCTCCAGCACTTCCACAAGGGTCATTTCCCCGGGACTGAGCTTGTGAGTGTCCGAGGAAGACATAAAAATAGAGGGTTCTCCTTGGTTTTGAGTCCTCAAAAGCCTGGCGTATTGCCGCACCCAGGCAGTAATCGCTGGTGTCGAGTGGGTTGGGAAGGAGAGTTAGGAGGTCTACTCGCAGTTCAGGGAACCAGGTGTCTTTGGGATGGATTTGAGAAGTCTGATTAAGGATCACCCCTGAGTTAGTGTCTATGATCTGCCAGGTGATATTATAAGGAGTGTGCGGGCTCCCGGTGGCAGGAGTGTTCACGAGTAAAGTTACCAACATCAGGTAGGTCGAGTGCACCGCAGCTTGAGCTTGAGCGGATTGCGCTGGTCTTGGTCGATGCTCCATTGTGTGATGAAGTCTTCCTGGATTGCAGAGGGGTCAGCTGGGCGAACGTGGGAGTGATGGACCCAAGTCGCGATGCCGTCTACCTTGAGAGCGGTGGGTGTAGTCAGCACGACGATGTAGGGGCCTTTCCAGCGTAGTTTGAGGATCTCCCGGCGGTGTCTTCTGATGAACACCCAGTCACCTGGCTTGTACTGATGAGGCGTCGGGATGGGGCCAGCCTCGTAGATGGCGCGGAGGCGCGGCCAAATGTCCTCATGCACCCTCTGCAATTCTCTTAGGAAAGAAGATATCTCCTGATTTTCAAACTCAATAAGAAGTTCAGCTTTTAGATTAGGGTTGATAGGAGGGGGCCTCCCAATCATGATCTCGTAAGGGGTGAGTCCCAGGGTGTAAGGAGAGTTCCTCACCTGGTAAAGGGCATATGGAAGGAGAGCCACCCAATCCCCACCAGTCTCCATGGTTAATTTGGTAAGGGTCTCTTTTAGAGTTCTATTTATTCTTTCTACCTGCCCTGAACTCTGGGGCCTGTAAGCACAATGCAATTTCCAATCCGCCCCTATGACTTTGGCTACTGCCTGTGTTACCTGCGAAATAAAGGCTGGCCCGTTGTCGGAGCCTATCATAGCAGGAAAACCATACCTGGGTAAGATGTCTTCCAGCAGCTTCTTGGCCACCGTCTGGGCCGTCTCATGCTTAGTTGGGTAGGCCTCTACCCAGCCAGAAAAGGTATCTATGAATACTAAAAGATATTTATAACTATACTTCCCTGGTTTGACTTCAGTGAAATCAACCTCCCAGTTTGCTCCTGGTTTGGTGCCTCTGAGCCTGGTTCCTTGTCCACCTGACCCAGCTCTTGCATTTGTGAGTTGGCAGGTCTTACAGGAGGTTATAATTTGATTGATTTTGGAGTCTTGTTGGTGGATCTTGATTTTGGCATGCTGAATTAAGTCCTTTAACTTCCAGGCTCCCAAGTGGGTGGACCGATGCATGCGTTCTAATACTGTGACCCCAAGCCAGTCCGGTAGTATGAGTTTCCCATCTGAGGTGTACCACCATCCTTTCACTTCCTTAGCGAGGGGGAGTTTTCTGATCTGCTGCAGCTCTTCCTGAGAGTATTTAGGCTGATCTGGTAGAACTGGGGCCCCGGGGTCTGGTAGTTGCATGGCCATTGCAGGGACTGGCGTGAAGGCCGCTGCCTTGGCTGCCTGATCAGCTTTTTGGTTACCTTTTGCTACTGGGTCATCTGCCTTCTGGTGCCCTTGACAGTGGATAATGGCTAGCTTCGTGGGAAGCCATAGGGCCCCAAGCAGGTCGAGAATCTCCTGTTTGTTTTTCACTGTTCGTCCTTCTGCTGTCAACAGCCCTCTTTCCTGGTAAATCGCCCCGTGAACATGAGCCGCAGCAAATGCATAACGGCTGTCTGTGTAAATGTTGAGCCGCTTCCCCGCCCCCAGTGTCAGTGCCTTGGTGAGAGCAATGAGTTCTGCTCGCTGGGCTGATGTCCCAGGGGGCAGTGCTTCTGCCCACACAGTGTCTGTGTCGGTGACCACCGCTGCACCCGCGTACCTGCATCCGTCCCGCACGAAGCTGCTTCCATCCGTGAACCAGGTGGCCTCTGCATCAGGGAGGGGCCGGTCGGTCAAGTCCTTCTGAAGTCCATGTACCTGCTCCAGGATCCCCGCACAGTCGTGCAGCGGGGCATCTAGGTCGGGGTCAGGCAGCAGGGTAGTGGGGTTGAGAGCCTCGCTGGGATGGAACCGCACTCTAGGAGGGTTGAGCAATAAGCTCTGATAGTGGGTCATGCGTGCATTGCTCATCCATCGGTCAGGAGGCTGTTTTAGGACTCCCTCAATAGCATGCGGGGTTGTTATCCAGATTTCCTGTCCCAGGGTCAATTTGTCGGCATCCTTGACTAAGAGCGCGGTTGCTGCAATGATTCTTAGGCACGGTGGCCAGCCGGCGGCTACGGGGTCCAGCTTTTTGGACAAATACGCTACCGGGCGGCTCCAGGGGCCTAAAGCCTGAGTTAAAACCCCTTTTGCTATTCCCTTGCGCTCATCTACAAAGAGGCGGAAGGGTTTTGTAATGTCTGGCAGGCCCAGGGCTGGAGCAGCCAAAAGAGCTCTCTTTATCTGATTAAAGGCAATTTCCTCTGTCTCAGTCCACTCAAAGGCCTTTCCCTCTTTGGTAGCTTCATATAGGGGCCTGGCGATCTCTGCAAAACTTGGGATACAGAGGCGGCAATAGCCAGCTGATCCTAGGAATTCCCTTACTTCCCTCCGGGTGGTGGGAATAGGGATTTTCAGGACTGTCTCCTTCCTAGCGTCCGACAACCGCCGCTGTCCGCCCTCCAGTATGTACCCCAGGTAACTCACCCTTTCTTGGCATATCTGAGCTTTCTTCGCAGAGGCCTGGTACCCTAAGGTCCCTAGGGTGGTCAACAAGTCTTTGGTCCCCTGCTCACAGTCCTCGGCAGTGTCTGCAGCAACCAGGATGTCATCTACATACTGCAGGAGGGTGAGACTAGGGTGTTCTCTCCTGTACTCACCGAGATCCTTGTGCAGTGCCTCGTCAAAGATGGTGGGCGAATTCTTGAACCCTTGGGGTAACCGCGTCCAGGTTAATTGTCCACTGTAGCCGCCCTCTGGATCGTGCCATTCGAAGGCGAACAGGGGTTGGCTTTGAGGCGCGAGCGGCAGGCTGAAAAAAGCATCCTTCAAATCCAATACAGTGTACCACACTCTAGTGGGTGTTAAAGAGCTTAGGAGAGTGTACGGGTTAGGAACGGTTGGGTGTATATCCATAACTCTTTTATTTACTTCTCAGAGGTCCTGGACTGGTCGGTAGTCATTCGTGTGGGGCTTTCTGACTGGCAGGAGGGGGGTGTTCCAGGCAGATTGGCATGGAACCAGTATCCCTAGGCTTCGCAGTCTTCGGATATGAGGCTGAATCCCCTTCCGGGCCTCCTGGGGCATTGGATACTGTTTGACTCTTATCGGACTTTCCCCTGGTTTTAACTCTACCAGGGTTGGGGCCCTGTGAGCGGCCAGTCCTACTCCCCCCCCATCTCTGCCCAGGCGGTGGGGAATTCTTGTAGCCATCTGTCCATATTGTTCTCTCCTGGGGGCGCCCCCTGGTGGAGGCGATATTCATCCTCCAGTCTCAGAGTCAGAACCTGGATGGGATGGCCTTTGCCATCAGTGACCTGGGGCCCCCCTTGTCTGAAAGTTATTTGGGCTCCGATCTTGGTCAGCAAGTCCCGTCCTAATAGGGGGGTAGGGGCACTCCGGTATTACCATGAAGGAATGGGATACCCGGCCCGTTCCTAGATCTACTGTTCTTCGGGTAGTCCATGAATACTGGCTTATGCCAGTTGCCCCTTGCACCCAGGACTTCTTGCTGGCTAGCTTCCCTTGAGGTGTGCGTAGGACCGAATGTTGTGCCCCAGTGTCGACAAGGAAGTTAATAGGCGTCCCCTCCAGTCTAAGAGTTACCCTGGGCTCGGGGAGGGGGTCCGAACCCCGACTCCCCTAATCACTCAGTCCTCCCAGCTCCAAGACCTCCACCTGATCTGTCTTGTTTCCTTTTTAACCGGCCTTCTTTGTTCATTCCCGGGCCCAGTGTCCTATCTCTTTGCAGTAAGCACACTGGTTCCGTTGCAGCTTCTTCTTCCCGCCCCGGGCGGTCCCTTTACCTCCCTCTTGGTCATCGGCAAGCTGGCGAAGGTGGCGGGTCCGCTCCTCAGGGTTCTCCGTGGTGGTGGCCAGCAGAACCTTGGCCAGGTTTCGGGTCTGCTTGTCACTGGCAGCCACCATGGCACGGGCTTGCCTATCCTCAGGAGAATCTCGGTTGTTATACACCTTTTCAGCCACCTCCAACAAGTCCCGAAAATCTTTTCCACTAATCTATCTATCCTCTGCAGTTCCTTTCTAATGTCTGTGGCTGACTGGTTTATAAAGCTCATGACCACAGCCGCCTTATTTTCAGGAGCTTCTGGATCCATGGGGGTATAGGTGCGATATGCCTCCATGATCCGTTCTAGAAAGGCAGATGGAGATTCATCCCTTTCATGTTGTACATTCCCTACCTTGGCCAAATTGGTAGGCTTCCTAGCAGCCATACGAAGACCCCCCCCCCATCAAAGTCTGACGGTAGATTTTGAGCCTCTCCTTACCTTCAGCCGTGTTGAAGTCCCATTCAGGCCTGGTTAAAGGGAAAGAGACATCTATCTGGGCCTGGTTGGTAGTTGGATTCCCATCTACGCCGGGAACCACCTTCTTCTTTTCTGCATCCTGCAAGGCAAGTATGGGTGCCGGCTCTGGAGGGCGTGAAGCCAGGAAGGGCTTGAGCCAGGAGGGAGGGTCCTCCACGAGGTCCTGCCAAGTAATAATGTAAGGGAGTTGATTGGGATGACCCCCCTTCGGCCGAGCTACGACTTCCCTGACCCAGCGAATGGTGGGGAGGTCGAACGTCCCCTCCGGCGGCCACCCGGCATTGAGAGCCGGCCACTCGCTGGAACAGAAAGTCTGCCATTGACCCTTCTTCACTTCTGCACTGAGGTTGTTAGCCCTTCCCTTAACCTCTTTAAAATGATCAACCATAATGCTTAAAGGAGTAGTTTGAGTCTGTCCCATAGCGTCCGTCAAGTGAGTCCACAAAATCAAAGGAAAGAACACAGACACCAAAGAAACAAAGACACCTAAGAACAGCCTTCCGACCCCGCAGAAGAAAAACTGAAAAAACAAAAAAAAACAGATGGGGGCTTTTACACCCCGCCAGATGGAGGTGCAAGGCGTCTGTTGCCTCCTCCTGCCCGAGACCCGCCAGTGCGTCCACTTAGATCTTTATCAGGCCAGATTGCAGAAGCGAGCTCGCATAAGACAGAACAGATAACACATAGACACTTACCGCGGACAGCAGACTCAGGGAGTGGGGTCCCTCGTGGGTTTTTCTTGGGGATCCCGGACGCGGCCCCAAAATGTTATGCCCAGAGTTCGGGGTCCCCAATAATCCACCACCAGGGAGCCTCCTCCGATGCAAAAGCAACGAGTCTTTATTGATCAATTCTAGAATTGGCTCCCAGCCTCTATCCGGCACAGCGGTGAGGCGAGAGAGAGTGTCCCAGGACAACAAAGGTTATATAGGGCTAGCTATTTGGGGTGGGCTTTAGGGGTGGCGTGAGTTACAGAGATTGGTCAGGGTTTTACAGCATAAGGGTCAGGAAGTGACCAGCATATTCTGAAGGTTCGAGCCGTCCTCCACTGTAGCCTTATTAGGACCGTAGCTACATTTCTGGAGCTTCATTGGTCCACTCAGGTGGGTGGTTGGGAGAGTTAGGACAATATCAGAATTCTTGTGGTCACACTCGCGGGGGAGCGGCTTGGGCTGAGGGCCGAGCCTTGCAAGACAAGATAGAGGAGAGGGAGAAGAGTATGTCCCTGCATCGTCCTTGAAGAGGGAGGAGGGTGCATTGCTGCTTAGTTCTGCTTAGTTCTTTCAAGTTCCGTTATGTCCCTTCAAGAGGCTAAGGGATTTAAAGTGGGGATTTCCCAGAGGATTGTGGGAAACCTACCCAATAAGCACACCAGGGGCCTACTTGTGGCTGTTACAATGAAAGGTTGAATGAGTGGTCATCTGGAAGCACAAAACACAAGTAAAGACAACCAGCTAGTAACGGAGAGTTTGCTTTGGGATTGTGTGTGAGAGAGAACACTATCTGAAGAAAACAACTGTGCTCTCAATGCTTTGTGAGAGGAGAAAGGACAGAGAGAGGATGAATTTTCCTCAGAGCCATGTTGCATGAGCACCTGCTCGGGGTGTTGAAGCATCTTCAGAGCAAGGAGGGAGCCTGTGAGCCCAGGGCAGGTGTTGGTCTCACGTTCCCACCAACAAGCACCACTGTGGATTGTCGAGTGAGACTCCCTCCACGTTCTGCGTGGAGTAGGGTTCGGTATCTGAAAGAGGAGCCACAAAGCAAATGAGAGAAAAAGACGCGAGATAATTTTGCAATATTGGGGGACCAGGCGGCAAGTCCCGAAGGACTTCCACCTTGCTCAGGCCGCTCCAATCTTTTATTGATCTGGAGTAGCCCTTAGGGTAAGGAGGTTTCAATGACACACAGATCAGCAGAAAATTTCCAGGAATAGACAAAGTATCTGATTAGCCCATCAATAGATTTCTGGGAGTATCTGATTAACAATAATCAAGAAGGATCTACATAAGTATCTAAGGAATTAAGGGAACTAAGGTGGGGATGCTTCAACTATTATTCCCTAAATTAACTGAGTGGTTCCTAGATTAACTGGGTGGTGCACAGCCCTGCCCTTTGCTAGGACTTTCAAGCCCTGACCTTTACTAGGACTTTCAAGGGCTACTAGCTTTTGGGGGGTCTCTGTCTAAACTCAGCTAGTGAAGACAATGAATGGACTCCGGCAGTGGGTAGTGCCATGGCTCATGTGAAGAACAACAGTACTAATCAGCCCCATCCTGCAATGGCAGCCCAGGCCTGGGCAGTGTAGCTCTTTTTCCACATTTTTATCAAGAGAATAAATAAGGGATCAGTGATGGCCATTTTTGGATTTTATAAACCAGCAGTTTAGGGCCATGCCTGGTCATTCTTTTTAATAGGAGACATGATCATAACAACTAAAATCATCGCTGTGTCTGGCACAGGTGGAGGAGACTGCCTGTCCCAGAGCCCTGGACACTGAGTGAGGCTGAGTCAGGGCAGACTGGGCCAAGGGCCCTGAAAACAGCAAAAGCACTCACTGGTGGGTGCAGTGCTGGGGACCTGGTGAGCCTGAAGAGGAGGCAAAGAATCAGGCCAAGGTGAACCCACGGTCCCTTCCACAGAGGCCTCACCTGGGCCCTGAGTGAGGAGGGTGAGCAGGAGCAGAGGCCAGGTCATGGTGGAGCTACACCAACAATGCTGCCTTCTGACACCCCAAGCCTGAGCCTGGCTCCACACACTTCTCTTATCCACTCCCCTGCCTCAGAGGAGGGAGGGGCCTCCATGCAAATCTGCTTCCTTCACCTGCCTCAACACATTCCACTCCATACTGACCTGGAGTCTACATACACCTGCAACCCTGGAAAGAAGAGCTTTCCCAAGAATGAAGCTCTTGCCCTAGCTGGGTGGCTTAGTGGGTCACAGCATCATCCTGGTATGGCAAGGTTGGGTATTTGATGCCTGGCCAGTGCACATACAGGAATTCATTATGAGTGCTTAGGAAATCAGAACAAAACCTCCACGTCCTTCTCTCTCCTCCCCTCTCTCCCTAAATTCAATCAGTAAATGCTTTCAAAACAGTCAAACTCTTTCATATACTCTAAGTAAGGTCAGACAGAGCCCAGGACAGCATGCAGTAATGGAGCCAGTCAAGGGATACCTACCTTTTCTCTTCAGGGAGTCCTGGTGTCTCCTGGATGAGCTATCCCAGGACTTCCCTTTGTGTGGTGTGGGCAAAGGTAAAGACAGCTTGACTGAGACAGGTTCGGGCACTCCATTTCCTGGGTGTCAATGGCAGAGCTGGGGTCTGCATATTGCCCTCCACTCCTTCTTATTCCCCTTAGTGAGGATGGCTCCTCTGCATGGCTCCATCCTCTGTCTTTGCAGTGATTTTATTCTGAAGCAGAGCCCTTGAATGTATTAGCTCTTTTTAGAGATGATGTATCAGGCACAACAGTTTGGGGACCTCATGGGCTTGCAGGGAAGCAGCACTTCAAACTTCATCCCAGGACAGCATAAAGCCCAGCAAGTACCTTCCCCACATCCAGGCTCTTGTGCCCCTAGGGTCCTAAGACTATACATCCCCCTGGGGTCCCAAGACTGCATTCCTCAGGGAAGGCAGCTGAGGGGGAAGGGACAATTCCCAGATTAGTTCCTTCCCATCTTCTGTCCCTTCCAGCTCAGTACCAGGTTCCTTGACCCCTTCTATTTCCCGGTGAGCCCATTGCCCTTTGTCCATCAACTTCCTCTAGACTGGAAGGTGTTGCCTGCCACACCAGGTGGCCCAGATGCTATTATCAGGGCTTATTAGTATGCCCCACCATAGACTAGGCACCATGGTGCTGCTTGTGAGGCAGCTCTTGGCTCAAGGCTGAGGACACATTACCTAAAAACACCGAATAACAAGGTTGGATGAGAAACATGGTGCCAGGTGAAGACACACTGACTTCTCAAATTGTGAGGAGAAAAATATTGTACAAAGAAGCAAAGGCTCTGTGGGATTGAGAAGACCCAGGGGCTTAGAATAGCAGAAGTCAAGGTGAGAGATGCGCTGGTTCCTTGTGGAGATTCCAGGGAGAGTCTGTTTCCTGGCTCCTCCAGTTGCTAGGTCGCCAGCATTCCATGGCTGTAGCAACATGACTCCAATCTCTGCTCTGTGGTCCCATCTCCTGCTCATCTTCTGTCCCCAACTCTGCATGCACACATTGGTAATCCACTGTATTAGTCAGGGTTCTTCAGAGCAGCGGGAGGATATGAGGACTTGGCTGGTGTGATTCCAAAGACTGAGAAACCCCAAGATCTGCAAGCTGGGGGCCCAGGAAAGCTGTTGGTCTAATTTGGCCTGAGACTAAGGACCTGAGAACCGGAGGAGCTGATGGTTTAAGATCCAGTGTGAGGACAGAGGCCTGTGAGATGGGATGTGATGTCCCAACCCTACAGTGATTCATGAATATAGGGGTGAGTTCCTCTTTTTGTTCTAGTCAGGTTCTCAATGCATTGATGCTGTGCACATAGGGAGGGTGATATCCTTTTAGGGTCCACCCCTTCAAATGCTAATCTTCTCTTGAAACTAGCTCAGAGACACACCCAGAAATCATGTTTAGGTTGGGCTGCTGTCCTGTCCTGTGGGCTGTGAAACCAAGGCATACAATTAACAATCCCAGTCCCCATCTCAAAGCCTTCATCCCATCTGCAAACTCCCTTTTGCCTTATTAGGTAACATTCCCAGATCCCAGGGATTAACACCAGGATATCTTTGTGGCCTCATTACCTAGGCTCTGGAACCAGCCTTCCAGTCCTGAACAGTGACACACACACACACACACACACACACACACACACACACACACACACACGGCTCTGAGAGGCTGTTCTCAGGATGTTTTGCACAGTAGCACATGGAGGTGTTCCAGACACAGGAGCTACCCCAAACCAACTTTTAAACAGCGTTTAAATTGACCTGGCTGTCCTTTTCTTGAAATACTTTTAATATTAATGGAAACCTGAGAGTCTGTTCCCACTGCTTAGGACTGCACACAAAGTAAGGGAAGGACCTAGAAATATCCATCAGTATAATCTTGCTCACAGTCTAGCGTCTGTAGCCTTCACTAGTGCTTCCCATTGAATTATGCCTTACCATAAACCAAAGAGGACATTTTCCTCCTACAATCAAAGACATTTTAGGACGTCGCTTATGAATTCCCACACTGGTTCCCATGTGGGTCTTTGTTTAAGGAATTCCTTCCCTCCCATCACAGGCAGGAAGATGCTTTCCGTGTGGAGCCTGGGTGACATCCATTGGCACCTCTCAACTTTCTGCCCTTTCCTTCCTTGATGTCTAAGGAGGCACTGGGCACAGTACCTACCTGGCATTACAGAATTGAAGGACAGGTGATCAGGGTGTGACTCCACCTGAGAGAGGAGAGGCTCCCCCTGGTCCCTGTGAGGCTCTGCTCCAGGAGGGGCAAGGAGATTCCTCAAGCTGGGACTGATGGCTATACTCTGAGTTTGGGAAAATACAGAAGAGAGAAGAACCGGGTACACAAGGCTCCAGAAGCACAAGCCCAAGTTTGTTCAGAAGTTCCTCATAGACTCCACATTCATGACACCTGTGGGTGGATGAATTTCTTCATGCTTTCATCCTGGCAAATTAGGTGAATGCAGTTAGGAGGAAGTTGCTCACCAGACAAAGCCCCATGCTATCTTTTGATAGATGGGGCAAAGGAGCCAATTGGGAAATATTTCATCAAGATGGAAAGGACACTGTGCCAAGCTTGGTACGAGGGCAGCAGGTAGGGCCTTGGGGGGGGGGGTTAGTTCTGTACAGTGCACAGGATTTGTCCCTCCAACTCTCCCCCAGCTCAGTCCTCATGAAATATTGACTGATTGTTGTGTCAAAGGAGACAGAGAGCCTAAAGGAAGTTCTCATCTGTGGTGTCTCTTGTGGTACGCTTCTTTTTCAAGGGGCCACCAAACTGGAGTAGGTTCCTCGTGTCCATGATGAGAGGTGAGAGGAGTTCAGAGAGAACTCCAGCCATGGAGACATAAATGTCCCTGGACACAGGAAAACAGGAATTCAGTGAGCAGGAATCCTGGGAGCTCAGGCAGGTTTGCTCTCATTTCCCCCAGTTCCTTGAGGCACTGTGGTAAGTGCCACAGATGGGATATGAAACAATGACATCACCCCCCTTCCACGCTGGAGCCTAGAGATGATCACAGAGGCTGGAGTGCCGACCAGTAGCCAGAGGAATGGTCTGAGATCCCTGAAGGCTACAAACTGACAGGATCCATCAGAAGTTGAGAGGCAGTGGCCCTGCCTTATTGGGGCTAGGCCACCTCATTATAACCCGCACTCCTCCCCACCCAGTGTCACTGGCTCTTCTGGAGCTTCTGCTTCAGAGACCTGAATGCTGAGGGAGGTTGAGTCATGAAGAGAGAGTTCATGAACTTGAAAATGAAGACAAAGGCACAGGCAGATTGCAAGTCCAGGACCATGGCTCCAGTTGAGCCTCAATGAAATAACTGGTCACCCAAGAAACAAACTATGCCTGTGCAGGAATCAAGGGTGGTGAGGAGCACAGGAACCCAGACATGCTAGAGGCTCTCAGAGTGCCTCCTGAGCCCAGAGCTGGACAGGGCAGCCTACCCCTGGGGTTATTGGTCTCAGCAGGCTGTCCTGTGTTGGCGGTGGAGGTGGGAAGGTGTTCATGCCTATTCATTCAGAGGCCTTCTCTGAGCCTGGACTGTCCTCACTGTCCCCCCTCACTTCAGACCCCTAAAGGTGGGACCTCAAAGAGTGTCCTGCCTCCTTGGGACCTGGCCAAGAGGGTGTGTCTGGTATATATGTTTAAAAATAAATCTGGGAGGGGCTCCCCATGGAGACAAGGCACCTGAGCAGAGTTATTCAGGGCGAAGTGCTGAGAGCACAGGACCCAATAAGTGTGAGACAAGGTTTGTTCCAAAGTTCCACAACTGTCTAAACCAGTGTTCTCAACATTCCTAATGCTGCGACCCTTTAATAAATTTCCTCATGTTGTGGTGACCCCCCACCATAAGATTATTTTCGTTGCTACTTCATAACTGTAAATTTGCTACTGTTATGAATAGTAATGTACATATCTGATATGCAGGATGTAGTTCCATTGTTCCTGACTGAGAGGTTGACAACAGCTGGTAAACAAACATTCATGATACCTGCGCATGATTCACTTTCTCATCTATGGGTGCAAATCAAATATAAGGAGCAGTTTAGGGAGCCCGGAGCCTCACCCCACACCCCCCCCACACACCCCACTTGGAGGTTTGCAGAGCCCAGAGACCTCTGCTCAGCACAAAACTTAGTGAGCCCTGGACTGAGGTTGGGGACACTGCGGCCCAAACAAAGGTTCCCTGCTGTGTCCCTAATTGTGGCTGCAGCTGCCACACAGGCAAACAGAGCTGCAGCATCTACCCTTGCAGTGTCTTCCCTTGACCAGTGCTTGCAACATCTCCCCTGGGACCAGTTTCACCAACAGCAGTCCCTCCCCACCCCTGGAAACAAGGTACTCAGCCTTGTAGTACCTCCTGTGCTGCACATAGCAGATGGTCAGGGCCTCCCTGTCCAGTACGGTAGCCACCAACCCCATGTGATGATTAAGCCCTTGAAATATATGCAGTGCACTTGAGGAGCTGAGTTTTTATTTTAATCTATCAAGGTAACATATACTTTGGTTATTGTTTAGAACACCTTGAGTGTGTCAATGAATCTATTTTATCAAATGTTAGGGAATGCAAATACAGACTCAGCATTCCTGATTTAAAAAGATACAATTTAACACTCAATCCTTAGTGAGATGGCCTGTGAGAGACATCAAACTAAGAAGACTTTGTGCAAAACTTGAAGGTAAAATACCTCATTAACATTTTTTTCCTTTTTTTTGTTGCTTAAAGTATTACAAAGAGTATTACATATTTCTAATTTTTCCCCCCACCCTTGACAATCCCCTGGCCTCCCCTACCCCCCAGTGTCTTATGTCCATTGGTTTTGCTTGTATGCATGCATACAAGTCCTTTATTTGTGGCTGCTTGGTTCTTCTGGGCCAGGCGAATAGACAAATTAACACACAGAGATTAACAGGAGAACATCAGGGGTTAGTGCATGTGCAAGAAGGTTTCACATAGAATTGACGTAGCCATAAAATTACAAACACATTGAAGCAACATTGGGTATATGACATTTTTAAAGTTTTTAAAGCAAGTTTTTTATTGATATCAGAGAGGAAGGAGTGGGAAAGAGAGGTAGGAACATTAACGATGAGAGAGAATCATTGATCCTCAGCCTTCCGTGGGCACCACCGTGGGGATCTAGCCTGAAAACTGTCATGTGCCCTGATAGGAAAATGAATGCTGATGCCTGGCTCATAGGTCCATGCTCAACTACTGAGCCAGGCTGATTGGACTATGTAGTATATATTTTGAACAAAGGAGAACGGGGGGACGTTATTTTTCAGAAGTGAGAATGGGCAATTAGCAGGTAGTTGAGGAAGAACAGAACACACGTGTCAGGAAAATTAAGAAACCATGAGACACGGGTTATCTAGCCAACTGACACCAGTCTGAACCCTCTTAGCCAACGGTTAAGAAATAAAGGAAACCAAGTTTCTGCCACCCTGAAGCTTCTTTTGGGGATATTGATTTTCAGCTGTTTATTAAGTAGCCAAAGTGTCAGAGAGCACCTTTGGGCACCCCAGCACCCTCCTGGCCAAAAGAGAGAGAGGGAGAGACCTTCTTCAGAAGGTTGTTGCCTTTGCCTGATTGGAGTGAAACATGGTAAACAAGAGGGCTTCAGCAGATGTCTATTAGCTAGATACCCCTCCTCCCCTGTCACCATCAATCAGCAGTGTGGGAGCGGTTCCCAGACATTGTTGGTCCCAGGAGGCAGGGTTATAAATTCCAGTGGCTGCTGTGTCCAGTACTGGAAATGGTGGCAGTTCAGCTCACCCAGCACACCTCGTAGGCCCACAGCTGGACAGGGCAGAGGCTGGGTCCAGGATGGCTGGGCCCAGGGCCTGGAGAAGAGGGGGAAATGCAGAGGAGAAGAGGGGGATGACTCAGGTGAACCTGGAGGGGAGGGAGAGGTGTCAGTGCAGGCACCCACATGAACTTGCCTTGGGAACGGTCACGTGTGTCCTGAGGAGAAAGAAGGGAGTAGAGCCCAGGCCATGGGGGAGACCTCGCCCGGACAAATAATTGCCAAATGCATCTAGGAAAGAGGTGGGAGAGCTAGGCTGAATATCTAGTTCCAATCTACACTAATAAAAGAGAAACATGGTAATTGGCGTACGACCGCTACCCTTCCCATTTGCTAATCAGCGAGATATGCAAATTAACTGGCAGCCAACATGGCCGCCGGCAGCCAGGCAGTTGATGGGAACAGGGAGGCTTGCTTGCCCCAGCATGAGGATGCGAAGGTTCCCCATCTGCAGCTGGGGGGCTTTGAGCTCCTGAAGCAACAACTCCAAAAGATACAATGTTTTAATTATAGAGGCTAAAGGATGGCGGTTAATTTGCATACTCAGGCTGCAAGCTGAGGGAAGCCATACAGCCCTTAAGCAGCAGGGCAGAGAGGCCACAGGGCCCCGGGAACAGTGGAGCAGACAGGCCTCCTGGCCGGGGATCAGGGGGGCCAAGAGGCGTCAGGACCCCGGGATCAGTGGAGCAAGAGGCTTCAGGACCCCGGGATCAGCGGAGCCGAGAGGCCTCAGGACCCGGGGATCAGAGGAGCCGAGAGGCCTCAGGACCCGGGGATCAGCGGAGCCGAGAGGCCTCAGGACCCCGGGATCAGCGGAGCCGAGAGGCCTCAGGACCCGGGGATCAGAGGAGCCGAGAGGCCTCAGGACCCGGGGATCAGAGAAGCCGAGAGGCCTCCCGGCACCAGGATCAGCGGAGCCAAGAGGCCTCCCGGCCCAGGGATCAGCAGAGCCAAGAGGTCTCAGGACCCCGGGATCAGCAGAGCAAGAGGCTTCAGGACCCGGGGATCAGTGGAGCCAATAGGCCTCCCTGTCCAGGTTATCAGCTGAGCTGATAGACCTACCGGCCCCTGGGATTAGCTGAGCTGAGAGGCCTCCCTGTCCAGGTTATCAGCGGAACCAAGAGGCCTCCCTGTCCAGGTTATCAGCAGAGCTGAGAGGCCTCCCAGCCCCTGGGATCAGGGGAGCCGAGAGGCCTCAGGACCCCGGATCAGCGGAGCGAGAGGGGTCCTGGCCCCGGGGTCAGCGGAGCAAGGAGACCTCCCGGCACCGGGATCAGCGTGACAGGGGGAGCGACCAAACCCCTGATCGCCCTGCAGCTCTGTGCATGACAGGGGGCGGCGCCCCAACTCCCCAATAGGCCCTGCTCTGTGCATGACAGGAGGCAGCACCCCAACTCCCCAGTCGGCCCTGCTCTGAGCCCGACCAGGGGCTGCACCTAGGGATTGGGCCTGCCCTCTGCCACCCGGGAGCAGGCCTAAGACAGCAGGTCATTATCGCCCGAGGGGTCCCAGACTGCAAGAGGGCACAGGCCGGACTGAGGGATCCCCCTCAACCCTAAGTGCACAAATTTTTGTGCACCGGGCCTCTAGTATAAAATAATAGAGTTGGTTCTTGTTTGTTTGTTTGTTTGTTTCTGCTTTTTATCTGCTCTGCTCTAGGTGACAATCCCAGATCCACTGGGGCTGAGAGCAGTCGCCTCATTTGTCCACATTCCTCCATCTATGTAGCTGGAAACCTTAAACTCTGCTAGTTCATAGGCATGGGGAACGTCTGGAGGAATGGCAGGGTAGGGACACACAAGAAGCCAGCCTCACCACCCTGCTGTAACGCTCCGCCCCCACGACCTCCCCACAGCCTATGGTGAAGAGATGCAGGCTCACCTGCATGACAGGGACACAGTGTCCTCTGCCCACTCTCCCTCTCAGATAAGGTCTCACAGTTTGCAGAGTCTGAATATTCCCCAAGTCTGAGTGAGGAAGAGAAAGGCAGCACAATGTGTCTGAGGCTGCCTGTCACTCCTTGAGCCAAGTTAAGCAGAGAGAGGGTTGAACCACACAATGAGCGTTTATCCAAGGATGCGGTCAGTATGGGGAGAGCAGTCCCTCACCCTGGAAATTCGGCTCTCAGCCTCTTGGGGAGAAGATAGCTACCTGTAGCTGCCAGCTGCAAGTGTCACATGCAAAGGGGAGGGGAGGGCCTACTATCTGTGCTTCAGAAGCTCAAAGGCTGACCACAAGGTGGCTAATCTCCCAAGACTTTAGGAACAGCTCAGCCCTTTCCTGGGATGAGATTGGAATGGTCAGCCTTCCTGAGGAAGACCCCAGGAGGGGGACAGGGTGCAGCACAGCTGCCAAATCAAAGCCTGTCCTGTGCCTGGTCTCTTCGCAAAATGCAGTTCTTTTCTGAGTAATGGGCCATGGAGGCAGCCTATGTTTTCAGTAGAGCCTGTTTCATCCTCCAGTGTCCCAGGGCCTCGTATTTATAGTTTTTAAGTAATGATTAAACAACTGTGGCTCTATTCTTATTACAAGCCCTTCCTCACTAAGAGAAGCTGATTTCCAAGGACGCCCAGGAGATGCCTCAGGCCAGCTTGGATGACAGGGCTGGGCCTCAGCTTTGCTCTTCCCCTCTCCCTCTCTCCTCACAAGCCTGACTTTTGTCTCCTAAAGAGACTATGGAAAAGCAGGCAGCAAAACCTGCCAGACTGAGCATGCCAGGCCCCCTGTGTGCCCTGGAGGCGCCACCTGAGAGGAGAACCCTGGGTTAAGGTTCAGCTAAGGGGCAGCTCTGCCAGAGCCTGAGCACCAGGCTGTGGCTGGTGCCTCCCCACCTCTCCTCAGCTTTGTTGGCCTGCTCCTCCTCAGGAGCCTCCTGCCCAGTCGTTCTGCTTTCAGGCCCAGGTGTGACTTTGCCAAAGGGATTTGTTGGTGAGAGGAGAACCCCTTCATGAGGGGGGAGGAAGGCAGGGAGGCTGCCATCACCTGAAGGCTTAGGGGAGGTGAGCAGAGCAAAGGCTGGATTCCAGGCTTGTCAAAGAGCTCTGGTGACCCATACCCCAGGGGTAGACTGAGGAGGGCACCTGTGGAGAGAGACAATGTAATTGCATCTGGCCAGCTCTCCTCTGCCCCGGGGGTTACTAAAATGTCCCCATCCAGACAGTAGGGACAGTGGGCTAGCCCAGGGCAGGGCGCTCTTTTCTAGACAGAGGGCTGCGGTGGGGTGGGAGTGGGGCGCCAAGCCTGGCCCAGGGAACAAGGTAGGTAAGTGGCAGCCACAACCACAAAGGAAAAGGGGTCCACAGACACACAGACCAGGGGTGGCGAGCAGGAGGTAAGCTGGGGGTCATGGCCTCCTTTTTCTCCCTCCACTTCCGCGACCGCCCCCACCCTCATGCCTGGAAGCACAGGGTCTCCCTCACAGTTCCCCACCCTCTGCCACCCCTTGCAGCCTGGTGGGTGTGGCACAGGCGCCCCTGTCCCCACCTTCTCTGGGCCTGTTAAAACACGCCCCCCCTCCTGCCCCCTGATCTTGGTTTGTTCCTGATCTCCTGATCCCGCGAGATTTCGCCCTGGCAGGAAACAGGGCGCAGTCCCAGGAACCTTCCCAGGCGCATCCCCCCACCTCTTCCTTCCTGCCAGCCTCGCTGCTGTACAGGAGTCCAAGTGATGAGGAGCACGGCCTGTGGAACAGGTAAGCGCACACTCTGGGTTCTTGCTGTCTCAGGGGGTGAACATGCTGTCTCCAGGGGTGAACTTGCTCTAGTCACTGGCAACCCGCAGCCACTCCCCAGTCGGCTTTTTCCATCTGGAAATGAGTTCCCACCTGGTTGTCCTGAAGGCCTGAGGTCCAAACCTGGCTCGCTGGCGTGAGGCCTTCCGCTTGCTGTGCCAGAGTGGGAGCTCGCAGAGGAGACTTACACGGAACAATACATGGAATTCTGGTGTCGGCCTTTATTGGGTGACCTCAGCAGGCCGAGTTTGCAGTTGACCAAGGGGACCCCCACAGCCCCCGGCGCCAACTCCCCCGGGATCTGGGTCCTCAAGTCTGTGGGCTCTCAGGCCAGCCCAGCCTTGCTAAGCGCGTGGAGGGCAGAGAGGGGGCAGAAAAGTGGCTGCTGGACAGTGGGCAGTGTACAGGAGGGAGAGGTCGCTTTCCGCAGAGCACCAGGGCCGTCACTCATCATTGTCCTCTGGTTCAGCTGGTGAGAAAGCGGTGGTCAGGCTGGGACATAAGAGGTGACTTCCACTGAGAGCGGCAGAGCCCTCTCCTGGTGTGAGTGTGCGTGTTCCTGAGTGTGCGTGAGTGTGAGTGTATGAATTCTCACCTGATGATATGTTCCTGGGTTCCTTTTCATTCCTATTGCTGATTAAGGTATTACATATGTGTTCTTATCCCCTACTACCTCCACACCTCCACCCCGACCCTGCAAGCATGCCCTCACGCTCACCCCCTGGTGTCTGCGTCCATTGGCTAGGCTTATAGGCATGCATACAAGTCCTTTGGTTGATCTCTCCCCCTTAGCCCCACCCTCCCCTACCTTCCCTCTGAGGGTGATGGTCTGATCCATGCTTCTCTGTCTCTGGATCTGTTTTTGTTCATTGGTTTATGTTGTTCATTATAATCCACAGATGAGTGAGGTCATGTGATATTTCTCTTTCTCGGACTCACTGACTGACTAGCTTTGCTTAGCATAATGCTGTCCAGCTCCATCCATGCTGTTGCACATGGTCACTGCCCCTTCCTTTTTTGTGGCAGCATACTATGCAGTGTGTAGATGTACCACGGCTTTTTAACCCGCTCATCTGCTGACCAGCACTTAGGCTGTTTCCAAACCTTAGCTATTGTAAATTGTGCTGCAGTGAACATAGAGGAGCATGCATCCTTTCAGATTGGTAATTCTAGGTTCCTGGGATATATTCCTAGAAGTGGGATCACTGGGTCAAATGGGAGTTCCGTTTTTAGTTTTTTGAGGAAACTCCATACTCTTCTCCATAGTGGCTGCACCAGTCTGCATTCACACCAGCAGTGAAGGAGGGTTCCTTTTTCTCCCCATCCTCACCAGCACTCGCCCTTTGTTGATTTGTTGGTGATAGCCATTCTGACAGCTGTGAGGTAGTACCTCCTTGTCCTTTTGATTTGCATCTCTTGGGTGATCAGTGACTCTGAGCATGTTTTAATGTGTCTCTTGGCCTTCCTTTTGTCCTCTCTGGAAAAGTATCTATTTAGGTCCGTTGCCCATTTTTGTGATTGGGTTGTTTATCTTCCTTTTGTTAAGTTGTATGAGTTCCCTGTAAATGTTGGAGATGAAACCCTTATCAGAGAGAACATTGGCAAATATGTTCTCCCATGCAGTGGGCTTTGTTGTTGTGTTGTTGGTGGTTTCTTTTGCTATGAAGAAGCCTTTTATTTTGATGTCGTCCCATTTGTTTGCTTTAACTTTATTTTCCATTGCCCCAGGAGCTGCGTTGGTGAAGAGATTGCTTCAGCATATATCTGAGACTCTGCTGCCTATGGATTCCTCTATATATTTTTCTGGTTTCCAGCTTTCTGTTTAAGTCATTATCCATTTTGACCTTATTATTGTGCATGGTGAAAGTTGGTGGCCTAGTTTCATTTTCTGCATGTGTCTGACCAAATTTCCCAGCACCATTTATTGAAGAGACTGTCTTAACTCCATTGTATGTTTTGGCCTCCTTTGTCAAATATTAATTGAGCTTATTGGTTTGGATTGGTTTCTGGGTTCTCTGTTTTATTGCATTGGCCTATATGTCTATTCTTGTGCCAGTGTCAGGCAGTTTTGAGAACAGTGGCTTTGTAAAACAGCTTGATATCTGATCCTGAGATCCCTCCTACTTTGTTCTTCTTTCTCAGGATCGCTGCAGCTCTTTGGGGTTTGTTTGTTTTTTAAATATATTTTATTGATTTTTTACAGAGAGTAAAGGAGAGGGATAGAGAGTTAGAAACATCAATGAGAGAGAAACATAGATCAGCCTCCTCCTGCACACCCCCTACTTGATATGTGCCCCCAACCAAGGTACATGCCCTTGATCGGAATCGAACCAGGCACCTTTCAGTCCGGAACCGACGCTCTATCCACTGAGCCAAACCTGTTTGGGCTCAGGGTCTTTTTTTTAATTAAAGATGGATTTTTGGAGAGTTCATTCTAGGTCTGTGAAATATGCTGTTGGTGTTTTAATGCGGATTGCATTGAACGTATAGATTGCTTTGGGTAGTATAGCCATTTTAATGAGGTTGTTTCTACCAATCCATGAACAAGGTATGTCCTTCCATCTGTTTATGTCTTCCTCTATCTCTTTTTTCAACATCTTCTAGTTTACTGAGTGTAGGTCTTTTACCTCCTTAGCTAAATTTATTCCTAGGTGTCTTAATATTTTTGGTGGGATGATACATAGGATTCTTTTTTCAATCTCCTTTTCTGTAAGTTCACTATTGGTGTGTAAAAATGCCATATATTTCTTGGCGTTAATTTTGTAGTCTGCTACATTGCCAAATTCATTTACTAAGTTTATTAAATTTTTGAAGGAGTGTTTGCGGTTTTCTATGTACAGTATCATGTCATCTGCAAATAATGACAATTTACTTCTTCTTTTCCAATTTGGGAACCATTTATTTCTTTTTCTTGTGTGATCGCACTGACTAGGACTTCCAGTACTGTGTTGAACAGGCGTGATGAAAGTGGGCGTCCCTTTCTTGTTCCTGTCCTAGAGGGAAATGGTTTTTGTTTTGCACTTTGAGTATGTTGTTGGCTGTATGTTTGTCATATAAGGCTTTTATTATGTGGAAGGATGATTCTGCTATTCCTACTTTGCTGAGTGTTTTTATCAGAAAAGGCTGTTGCACTTGGTCACATGCCTTTCCTGCACCAATTGATATGATTGTGTGGTTTTTCTCCCTCAAATAGTTTATGTGATGTTTCACGTTCATTGATTTGCAGATTTTGTACCATCCTTGCATCCCTGGAATAAATCCCACTTGGTCATGGTGTATGATCTTTCTAATGCAATGCTGAATCCAGTTTGCTGAATTTAGTTAAGGATTGCAGCATTAATGTTCATCTGGAATATTGGCCTGTAAGTCACTTTCTTTGTAGTGTCTTTTTCTGGCTTTGCGATTATGGTAATGCTGGCTTCTTAAAAAGAGCTTGGAAGTATGCCATCCTCTTGAAATATTTGAAATAGTGTGAGAAAGTTTGGTTTTCCTTCTTCTTTGAATGTTTGGTAAAACTCCCCTCTGAAGCCATCTGGTCAAGAGCTTTTGTTTTTTGGAAGCTTTTTGATTACTGTTTCAATTTTATCAGTATTTATCGGTCTGTTCAGGATTTTTGCTTCTTCCTGATTGAGTTTTGAAAGCTTGTCTTTTTGTAGGAATGTGTCCATTTTATTGAGCTTGTCCAGTTTGTTGTAGTAGAGTTGTTCATTGTAATTTTTTACAATCCTTTGTATATCTGTGGGGTCGTTTGTTACTTCACCTCTCTCATTTCTGTTTTTGTTTATTTGGATGCTCTCTCTTAGTTTCTTGCTGAGCCTGACTAGAGGTTCATCAATGTTGTTTATTCTTTCCAAGAACCAGCTCTTGGTTTCATTGATCTTTTGTATTATTTTTTTTTTCATTCCTACGTCATTTATTTCTGTTCTGACCTTACCTTTATTACCTCTTTCTTTTTGTGTACTGTGGGCTTTTTTCTCTAATGGAGAGGCACTCTGAAGCCCAGGACAAAACAGCTTTTATTTACTTGAATACACATTTGTCCTTTAGCAAAGCAAACAGGCATATCAATGGTAAAGTTTGGTAAACAATTGAAGAATTTTCATGTTAGGAGGTTGCCTTCAGCCATTTTTCCCACAACAGGATAACAAAATGCTGATTTTCTGCCATGCTGAACATCAAAGTCCATTCGCCTTCTGTGGGACTTCTCCCATTGATATGTTAACTACTTTTGGACTTTACCCCACAATTTCCCCCTTTTTGTTTTCTTAATTAATTTAGAAAGGTGTATGCCATCTTCTGGGCTCAGATTCTTTTAATACTTGTGATTCTGCTTCTTCAGACTGGAAGAAAACATAGAAGAACAAGAAAGAGAGACAATATTGGTTATTCTAAAAAGCAAATGTAAGGAGATTCAATGAAAAGGATTGAGTTCTTTCATGTCCTTTTAAATATCGTTTTCAGGTATTTAAGGAATTTGTCCATAGTAGGCTTCTTTTTGGGCTATCAGTTCTTTATGGGTCCCTTTCCAGTCACTGTTCCCTTGTGACATGACAGCAATGATGTTCGAGTTCTGGATGGTGGGCAAACGGTGAGAAATGACAATGCAGGTCTGACCTCTTTGGGCTTTGTCAAGAGCCACCGGCACCTAGGCACAGCTGATGACTGCTAGCGTGGCAAGGCATGGTCACCATCCCCCATCTCTAGATGTTTCTCCTCTGTCTCCTCAGCATGTTGCTTGGGGCACTGCTATCTGTAGTTGGAGTAGTCTGGTCAGTTCCTCTCTCAGATTCATGTTGCAGGAATCCACAAAGGCTTGGAGGAGTTTTCTGGAAATACACAAGCATATCCTTGACCAAAGATTAATAAAGGGACCCTTCCTTAAACCAGACTCGGTACCTTTCCATTTAACCAGACCATTTTGCTTTGGCTTATTCTGACACCAGTGTAATTCTATGGGTGTCTTGCCATCAGCATTACAAGGGTAAAATTTAAAGTAATTAAGGCTTGGTGTGGTCTACTTACAAGAGATGTCTTCACTATTCCGCCACTTTTGTTTTCCAAGTTGGGATTTTAGAGCCCTTGTAGTAGATGTAACATGCAAGGAGGGCATTTCTTCATAATCTGTTTTGCCGGCTATACAATATTTTGGCAGGCTGGTGTAAAAGCTTGTGAAATTCTGTGACTTGTTTAATAAAATAACTAACTGACAGGCATATTCATTTCCTTTTGTTAAAGGACCAGGACTTGTTCAAATAGTATAGAAAGGCTTCGGTCACTGAGCCATTGAAATTGAATAGTTGCAGTTCTGTTTACCAAGCCAGCAACATAAGCAGATAAAGAGAGAATATGAAGAGGCTTTTGGAAATCCTGCAAGTCAACCTTGGTCGTTGCTAATTCGATTCTTTGCACAGAAGTATGACTGGTCTGCATGACTTGGTCTGAATTCATTGCAGTATAAGCAGCTTTACCATGAGATGAACTATCAGTAAAAACAGTGACTTCTCCAGGAATAGGTTTCTGCCTATTCCAACTATGTTCCCCTGAATATTCTTTTATTTCCATTTGCTAATTTAAATCAGTCTAAAACAAGGCTTATTTCCTATCTTCCTTTCTCATTGGGTGGGGACAGTGAATGACACTAATTGGATTTCTGCTATCAGTCTTTGAGTATATTGACATAATTTTTTTTTTAGGAAAGCATAATGCAAGTTGTTTTCTTTTTGAGGACTGATACATTTATTTTTATATGCAGTTTTCTAGATATTTAAAGGGAATCTCCTTCCGTTTCTTCTTCCAGAGAAATTTCTAGGCCACAGTTATGGAGTTTCTTTTAAAAGCCTTTTTCTTTCTTTTAAATAGTGCTACAAACTTGGTTTCTTTTCGGAAATACCAATTGGAGAGAGATATGCTGGCCAATGCTGTAATGCATACAGATTAAGTAAAACTATCTTTTTACTTATCGTGTCTTATTAATGGTGAGATTTAATGCTTGAATGAGTTTTTTTGTGGTTTTTTTTTTAAGATATTTTTATTGATTTTTAACAGAGAGGAAGGGAGAGTGATAGAGAGTTAGAAACATCAATGAGAGAGAAACATCAATCAGCTGCCTCCTGCACAGTCCCCACTGGGTATGTCCCCGCAACCAAGGTCATGCCCTTGACAGTCTTCTTTTTTTGCTCTGGTGAGACTTCTTCTCCAGATGTCCCACATTGGGCGCCAGAATGTTGCAACCTTTTGCTGCAATGATTCAGGATCTGGGAAAGGAGCTGCACACAAATGAATACACTAGACAACAACTATAAATTTAGAAGGCATTGGGGAGCCAGACGGAGACCTTTTTCTCTTGGGGAGAGGCTCTCTGAAATGCAGCACCCATCAGCTTTCATTTACTTGGCTGTAGGTTTCTCATATATGCCCTTTAGCAAAGCAGACAGGCATATCAGTAGTCAAGTTTAATCATCAGGTTAGCAAGATTGCCTTCAGCCATTTTGCCAACAGCCGTGTAATATAATGCTGATTTTCAGCCCTGCTGAATATCAAAGTTCATATCAAAGTTCATTAGCCCTCCATACGTACATACACACACACAAACACACACACACACACACACACACACACACACACACACATACATACACACACACATATACACACACACATACTACTGTTGGTCTTTGCCTCAAGCACTTTACTCTGAGGTTTGACAGTGTGATCAATGCTTCTTTGTGTCTGGATGTCTTGTTGTTCATCAGCTAATGTTGTTCATTATATTCCACAAATGAGTGAGATAATGTGATATTTATCGTCCTCTGACTGGCTTAATTTGCTTAGTGTAATGCTCTCCAAGTCCATCCATGCTGTTTCAAATTATACGAGTTCATGCTTTGTTACAGCAGTAGAGTATTCCATTGTATAGATGTTCCACAGTTTATTCATCCGTGCATCTGCTAATGGGCATTTAGACTGTTTCCAAATCTTAGCTATTGTAAATTGGGCTGGTATGAACATACAGTTGCATATATCTTTCCTGATTGGCCTTTCTCATTTCTTGGGATATTGCCGGGAGCCGGTCCATCCTTGCTGTTTCAAGGGACCTGGCATATATGGCATGCTGTTCTTAATATGTTTGCTCACCTTCTTGGCGCTGTGTTTTAACCAAGTTCTCTGAGAAAGGTTGTTTTCCCAGGTAGGGATTTTCCCCTGAAGTTAGGGAGGGAATAAAACCTCTTAACTAAGTGCCAGGTGGGTAATTAATCACTTTAACTACGAACAATCATGCTTAAGCTACATAATCCTTACTCCCTGGAATGGAGATAAGAAACGCCCTAACCTTTGAAATAGAGATTGATAGGATTGAATCAACTGGTATAAATACAGATGTAATAAGACAGCAAGACACAGATGTAAGGAGACAGAGAGAGAGACAGAACCTAGGCACAGAACCTACACAGAGCGTTCTCTGGGGACAGAAGAACTTCGCTGGAGAGAACATGGCAAGGGATCCTGGACAGAGTCTGGCCTCAGAGCCTAGAGACAGAACCTAGCGAGAGAACATGGCAAAAGATCCTGGACTGAACCTGACTACAGAAATTGGCAAGAGAACCTGACTAGAACCTGGTAAGTGAACCTGGCTGGAGAACCTGGACAGAACCTGGCTAGAGAACCTAGTGAGGGAACTTGGCTACAGAACCTGGCTGGAGAATCTAGCAAGACAACATGGACACAGAACCTGGCTAGAGATCCCAACCAGAACTTCACTGGAGATCCTGACCAGAACTTGGCTGGAGATCCTGGCTAGGCTGCTGATCAACTGAACGCTGTCTCCATGTCATTCCTTCTTCGCCGACTCTGTCTACGCCTTTGGGGACCCCTGGACCCGCTGGGGTTGGACTCCGGCAGGATATATACCTAGAAGAGAGAACACTGGGTCAAAGGGGAGCTCCATTTTTAATTTTTTAAGAAATCTCTATATGGTTTTCCACAGTGGTTGCAGCAGTCTGCATTCCCACCAGCAGTGCACAAGGGTTGCTTTTTCTCTGCATCCTCACCAGCACTTGTGGTTTGTTGATTTTTTTCTGACAGCTATTCTGACAGGTGTGGATGGTACCTCATTGTCGTTTTGATTTGCATCTCTTGGACTGTTCGTGCCTTTGAGCATTTTTCGTATGTCTCTTGGCCTTTTATAGGTCTCCTTTTAAAAAGTGTTAATTTAGGTCCTTTGCCCATGTTTTGATTGGATTGTTTATCTTCCTATTGTTAATTTTTTGAGTTCCCTGAAAACTTTGGAGATTCAACACTTATCCGAGATACCATTGGCAAATATGTTCTCCCTATGCAGTGGGCTTTCTGGTTGTTTTCTTCAGGTTTTTGTTTGCTGTGCAGGTTTTATTTTGACGTAGTCCACTTGTTTATTTTCCCCTCTGTGTGCATTGCCTTTGGAGCTGTATCAATAAAGATACTGCGAAGACATATCTGATATATTGCTACATAGGCAATCTTATAATTTTTTTTTTTATAGATTCTCATCTGATGTTTAAGTAGATCCATTCTGAGTTTATTTTTGTGAATGGTGTAAGTTGGAGGTCTAGTTTCATTATTTTGCATGTATCTTTCTAATTTTCCTAACATTTATTGAAGAGACTGTCTTGACTCCATTGTATGCTCCTTCCTCCTTTTTAAATTAATAATAGAGCCTAATGACTTGGGTACACTTCTGGGTTCTCTGTTCTGTTTCAGTGGAGTATATGTCTTTTCTAGTGCCAGTAGCAGGCAGTTTGGAGAATGGTGGCTTTATAATATAGCTTAATATCTGGTATTGTGAGCCCGCCAACTTTTTTCTTCTTCCTCAGGATTGCTCAGACTATTTTTACTCCATTTGAATTTTTTCGAGAATTTTTTTGTGTCTGTGAAATATTCTGTTGGTATATTAATGGAGATTACAATAAATCTATAGATTGCTTTGGGTAGCATGGACATGTTAATGAAGTTAAGGCTACCAACCCTTCAACATGGTATATGAATCCATTGGTTGATATCTTTATCTCCATTTCAATGTCCTGTAGTTTTCCAAGTGCAGTTCTTTTACTTTCTTTATGAGTCAATAAAAATGTACAGTTTTTAATTATAAACCTTGTTTTCTATCAAAATTACTTCTTGTGTGAATTGTGGGACACCCTTTACTTAGGCGACTCCTGTGAAAGGGCCATTTGACCCACAAAGGGGTCGCAACCCACAGGTTGAGAACCGCTATTCTAAAATGTCAATTAAATCTAATGGATCCAGTGTGTCCTTTAGAGGCTCTGCATCCTTGTTATTTTTTCATATGGAAGACCTATCCAGTGATGTCAGAGGGGTGATAAAAGTCCCTTACTGTGACTTTTCTTTTGTCACACTCTCTGTTAAAGTCTTCTAGAATTTTTGTTTGTTTTGATTTTTTGTTTATTTGTTTGTTTGAGATATATATATATTGAGGTGCTCCTATGTTGGCTGAATATATGATTACTAGGGTTATATCGTCTTGTTGGTTGGTCCCTTTAGTATCATGCAGTGACCTTTATGTCTCTTGTGATGGCCTTTATTTTAAAGTCTATTTTTTCTGTCATGCGTATTGTTACTTCGGCCTTTTTTTTCTTTTCCATTTGCATGGAAATTTTTCCCATTCCTTCACTCTCATCCTGTGTGTGTCTTTTGTTTTGAGATGGTGCTCCTGTAGACAGCATATACTTGCATCATGTTTCTGTATCCATTTTGCTCCACTACACCTTTAGATTGGAGCATTGACATATTTACATTTAGGGTTATTATTCATAGGTATTTATTTATTTTTTTTAATTTCGTTTCTGTGTGGCTAAGTTTCTGTCTCTGTTTCTCCTTCTCATTACAGCAATCTCTGTAGCATTTCTTGTAAAGCTGGCTTGGAGATGATGTACTCCTTCAGGCTTTTTCTGTCTAGGAAGCTCTGTATTTGACCGTCTGTTTTGAATGAAAGAATTGCCAGATATAGTAATCTTGGTCTCAGATCATTGCTTTCCATTAACTTGAGTACTTCATGCCATCTTCTTCTGGCCTGTAGAGTTTCTGATGAGAGATCAGGAGTCAGCCTTCTGGGAACTCCTTCATAGCTAAGAGTTTTCTTTTATCTTACTGCCTTGAAGATTCTCTCTTTGTCTTTAATTTTTGGCATTTTAATTATGATGTGTCTGGTCACGGGTTTGTTAGGGTACTTATTCTTTGGGGTTCTCTTTGGCTCTTGATCTTGTGTGGGATTTTCCTTTACCAGGTTAGGTAAGTGTTCTGCCATTGTTTTTTCAAAGACCTTCTCTATGCCTTTCTCCCCTCCTGCCTCTTTTGGCACACTGGCTATTCTAATACTGTTATGTAAGTGGCCCTCCTGTTTGTTTGTTTGTTTGTTTTAAATTTTAATTTTTCTGTCTTTTTTTTATTGGGTGATATTTTTAACTCTGTTCTAAATCAGTGATTGGATCCTCAGCTTTCCCTAATATCTGCCTATTCCTTCTAATGTGTTCTTTATGTGTATTATGTCATTTTATATCTTCTTTTCATAGTCACTATATCTTTTTATATGCTGTTGAACTCTTTTACCTTCATAACTCTGAAGTCAGATTCAGATAAATGTCTTCTCTGTGCTTCATCTCTCTCTATATCTGGAGAATTCTCTAGTTCTCTCATTTGGGGGTTGTTTCTTTATTTCCTCTTTCTGGCTTTCTGCGTGGGTTTGTGGTGACAAGTTAGGTAGATCCTCTGTGCCTCTCGGTCTCTAGTGCAGAACATTGTTAAAGGATGTTTCTGACTAAGTAGGTCAGGCAAAGAATCAAAACCTCTAGAGACAGCCTCTGTCTATAGACTGATAGGATTCCAACTTAACTTGCTTCCAAGGCAATGGTCCTCAGGTTATAGCAAGGGTTTGTTTCAACAGGGTGGGGCAGTTACCTCTGTGTGTAGGTTTATTGTTATTTATAATCTCTTAAGTGTCTTCAGGGCAAGGTGTTTCCCAGTAGTGTATGTTAATTGCCTCTCCTCCAGGAAAGGCAAATGTCTGCATGGGAAAGATTTTCTCTGCTGCATGAGGAAATGACTCCTCCCAGGAAACTTGAAGTGTCTGTCTTCTGTGCTGGAACCCTTGACTCCCCAGTTCTGGCTTTTTCTTTCACAGCTCCAGTCCACTTCACCCTCCCTTTGCCAGGGCATAAGGTGTGTGGCTCCACAGGGAAATTTTTGCGCTGGCTCTTTAAGAGGATACCTGAATTTCTAGCTGTCTCTCCCTGGCAGACAGTGCCCTGCTGCTATTCACATCCACAGGTTATATGGGTACCCTCCTCAGTTCTGGTGCTCTCTGCTAGGAGGCCCAGCTTGGGGATTAGACCCAGAGTTCTCAGTGGCAGTCCTCCACAGCTGAGATATCTCTCCGAGACTTCAGTTGCTGTCTGTGGGTGTCAGGCCCGCCCCTTCAAGCCTCCTCTCCTCCTACCAGTGTCTAAGTGGCCTCCACCTTCGGTCCTCGGGTGTCAGGGTTCTCTCCTGTGAGTTTTCCATTGATTATTCAGGAAGTTGTTCTGTATTTTAGTTGGAATATCAGTTTGTTCCTGGGAGCATGTCCCTGTAGCATCCACTTATTCTGCCACCATTCCTTTAAATATATTTTTATTTATCTCAGAGAGAAACAGAGAGCAAGTGAGAGTTAGAAACATCAGTCATGAGAGCGATTCATTGAGCAGCTCCCTCCTGCAAGCCCCAGAGTGGAGATTGAGCCCCCACTCAGGCAAGTGCCCTTGACCTGAATCGAAACTGGGGCCTTTCAGTATGAAGGTCGGTGATCTGTCCACTGTTCCCAACTGGCTAGGGTTCTGCCACCTTTTTCAATCTTCTTCAGAATCCCTCTGCATTGTAAAGTCCCTGCTAACATTCTTGTCCAATACGCCCCTTTTCATGTGGTTTCAGGATGGAGTTGTGCATGAAGGCCCTAATGTCCTGTGAGTGCACATTCTGATCAATAGCACCGTCAGGAAATGTGCACTGAGGCATGCTCAGTAGGCATATAGTAACAGAAACCTGCCATGTATCTTACTGTTTCTGTTTCTGTTTGGATCATGATGGAGCTCAACTAAGGCTCTTGTTTCAAGTAGGGGTAGGCAGGATATACTCTTCATTTCAACCCATATTCTTCTGAGAAACTTTGGTAGTCGTGCCCTACTCTAATATGTATTAGGCCATTCAATTATAAGGCCAGATCTTTTTGTAAGGACAAGGCATTTATTTTTATTGAGTGAAAATTCTAATTAACACATTAATATATAAAGATATAATTTGTACTTTCAACAATCATATACGTATTGAAGAAATATGGAGACCAAATAACTACATCTTAATCAATAGGATACAAGTTTAGTAGTTCCTCGCGTTACATTGTTGACGCGTTCCTGCAGTGGGATGTAATGCAATATTCGCGTAAGTCAGAACCCACCTACATAAGCACATATGTCACTCACATGGAGCACACATACACAGCAGTAATGGTGTGCAACAGTAAAAAAAAAAAAAATTAGAAGAAAGATAACAATTGCTGACCTTTCTTGTGGTAAATGAATAATAAGAAAATATAAAGCACATATGTACATACGTAGAAATATCAAACTTGTTTTTTAATAAATAAATGGGGAATGGCAACGTAACCACAAAACTTATGTACTTCGAGACCAACGTAACCCAAGGAATGTCTGAATTATCACAGCAGGCTGAAAAGTGATCAGTGTGGATTCAGATGGCCTGTTTTTAATGAAAAGAAGGGTGTAAAGGGACACTTGAAAGAGTCAGGCATTGAAAGTTGCTAAATCAGAGCGTGCACATAGTTGTGAAGAAATCAGGTAAAAGTGACTTATTCATATTAGTAAAGAGATGTTTTAAAGTCTAACATAGAGACCCTCACTATAAATTATGTTGGAAAATTGAAAGTATTGATAGCATCAGTGTAGTTAAGAAGAATATGCCTCTGCACTTGAATATAGACAAGCAGCCTTCCCATTTCAATTTTGGATGAGCTAGTGAGCAAAGAAAATTAGTGAAAGGCTCCCTTAGGGGCATTAGTGGAAAGAATTAGCACTGAAGCATAGTACTGTTTGTGGGACATGTAATAGTTCTCATATTTTGAGGGAGATTAGTGCCCTTCATATAAGCCATTAAATAATACCGCTAAAGAGCAGTAAAATCTGAATGGCCATCATTACCAAAATTCAGGTTATACCTTTAAATTATTCAGCATTAGAAGAGACCTATGCTAAATCGGTGATAAATAATAAAATGACTAGAAGCCCGGTGAACAAAATTCAAGCACCGGTGGCATCCCACAGCCTGGTCTGCACCCTCACGCAATCTGGGACCCCTTGGGAGATGTGGGACTGCCAGGTTAGGACTGACACCTCCTGAGGGATGTAGCAGTGTACGAAACGGCAGGCAGCCGGGCAGGAGCCCAAGCTGGAGCCAGGTGCTCTGTTCCCGCTCATCCAAGCCCCACTCCACCTGCCACCACTGCTTCGTAGCCTTGTCTCATAGGCACATAGGCAGCACAGGCTCTTGCTGTCACAGCTGCACTTTCCAGCCATTAGCCCGCCTTCTGGCTGAGTGATGCTCTCTCTGTGGGAGCGCCTTGACCACCTGGGGGAAGCTCCTGTGTTGAGCATCTGTGTCCTGGTGGTCGGTGTGCATTGTACCAACCACTGATAATGTCACTTACGCTGTTATATATATAGATATGTGTGACCAATTTGGCATGTCCTGGCCTAATAGAATATTAGTAGTCACCGATGATATCTTGCCACTATTAGAATACCAGTGGCCAGGTGCATGGATTTGTGCCCATTGAAAGGAGATTAATTAGAAGAAATATTTTAGTACTGCTATTTGCCCTTTCTCTATAATAGCAGTGTCAACCAAATTCAGATTGACAATGACGATTTGAAACACATGCATGCAATTGGCGCCAGCAAGAGCTTCAAACGTATGGCACATGCACGAGTCACATTAGCCATATAAATGTGTGTGTGTGTGTGTGTGTGTGTGTGTGTGTGTCTTTAGATAGAGAATAAACTTGCTTAATTAGACCTGCTTTCTGATTTAGCTCAACTATTTCCAACCCATTGAATCACCTTAACTTCTCTTCCAGGTAATTGTCAGCAAAACAGCAGTAAATGTCAACACAAAGCACATTATTATTGTAGTTCATGCGGGGAGAACAACGGGTAAAACATTTCACTGCAGCAGTGTTTGACTTCATTCAGCACAGTGAGAAAACCTGAAGTCATTTTCAAGTTCCACCATTTCTTTCTTCTTTTCAGTCAGGTCAAGATTCTCAGCTTTCAAAATCTCCGTTTTCTGGCTAATGAAGAGATAAGAGGATACCTCCGAGTTACCATCTACCTACACCAGATCTTTGAGTGAGGGGCGGGGTTGCGCAGGGTGACACCCACTGCCCCGTCCGTGATTGGAGGAGGCTTTTGAGGAGCCCAACCAGAAACAGCAGGCTGGGCCTGGCCAGGTGCCTTCTGTACCACATGTTCACATGACCAGCGCCTGTGCATGAGCCCAGTGTGCACCCAGTCAGCACACCAGGGCCTGGTTGCATGCACCAGTGAGCAAGCACCTTGCCTGGACTCAGCAGGCTCTGCACCACCTGCTCCTTCACAACACCAGTCTCAGAGCCAGGGGGCATCCAGAGTCAGGCTGTGTTGGGATCTGAGGGGCTCCTGGGGGCAGCGCGCTTCCTCTCAGTTCTACTAGGGGGCCTTCAGCTGCAGGTCGCCTGAGGATTCACAGGGCTCCCCAGGGCCATTGCACTAGGAAGGACAGGGCAAGCAGGATGATCCAGGAGGCTTTTAGCTTCACCTCGGTGCAGGGAAGTGGTGATACCTAGGACACAAGGGCACAGGAAGTTCAGAGGGCAGCTTTGGGGCTGGAGTGGGAGGACTTCATGCAGGTGGGGGAGGCTGAGACCCTGGAGCTGAGGTTGGACAGAGGCCAGGATGTTGGGCTTGATCTTGAGTGCGGGAGAGGGGAGAACTGGGTGGCTGCAGAGCAGTGTGTGCAGGGAGAGGAGAGTGAGGTGCAGCAGGGAACCCTTGCTCCTCAAGGGGAAGACAAGGAGGGCCTGGGGGAGGAGTTCCAGGCACAGGCTCAGTTTATCCTGTGGACAGAGGGCCTTCTGCAGGTGGTGCCATGGCAGGCCAAGTGGGCAGGTGAGGAGGTTTTCCCAGATCTGCAGGTGGGGAGGCAGGAGGAGGTGGTGAGTGAAGAGCTGAGGCTGGAGGCACAGGCTCCAGGTGACCTGCAAGGGAGTGACCACCAGGAGGAGGGGTGGATGGAGGAGCAATTAATTGCAGGGGAGCAGTTTGTCCTGCAGGGGGAGGGGAAGTGCACCATGGAGGCAGTGGAACAGGTGGGAGAGGTGGAGCCTCAGTCCAAGGCCAAAGCAAAGCCAGAAGAAGAGCAGCCAGTGCAGCAGGAGCAGGCCCAGTCAGGGCCCGGGGCCAAGTTCACCTGGTCCCCTCTGGAGGTGCTCCAGGCCCTTCAATTGGAGATGGAGCCCATGAACGAGCAAGCCAGCAGGGCCTTCTCTCGGCTCAGGTGCAGGACTCGGCAGAGGCTCAAGCCCTATTTCAAACGGAGAAGCCTCAATATCCGGCGCATCCCTGGGTTTTGGCTCACAGCTGTATCCTTGAGGGTAGAGGAGCAGGATCACAAGGAGCATGGGACAGTGCAGGAGAACGGTGTAAGCGGGGATGGTTCCCCTAGAAAAGAACATTGAGGACAAGCTAGGGGGAGTGCGCCCCGGTCTGGCCCAGGATCCTGGAGACACCCTCTGTCTTATACAGGCACCATAGAAGCATTACCAGGGTGTCCAGGGGCAGAGCTCCAAGGCAGAGGCACGCATACACCAGGGGCTGATGCCCACAGACAGGGCTGTGTTGCACGGGCTGTTCTGGGACTAACTAATGCTGCCTTACAGGCCATCTCTATGTCCAATTCCTCAGTCAGAAGCAAGAATGTGTGATGTGTAACCTGTCAAGGCCCCAGCACAAAACAATCTGGTGGGCATCAGGGTCTGTCAGGAAACAGAGTGGTGCTGTGCCCCTTTCTGCCGTTTATGTGGAAGGAGTGGCCTTAAGGGAAGGAGAGGCCAGGCCAGGCTGCTCTTTCTAGCTGGTCCATGCCCAGCTCCCAGGTTGCAGGCTCCTTGACCCAAAGCAGTTTGTCAACCACCCTGAGTTGTCGGCCATGATCAGCGTCCAAGATGAAAATATGCTCGGCCATGTGATTGATTTGAAGGTAAGTGCACCTGGTCCAAGGAGTAGTGGAGGGCAGGTGGGGAAATGGCCTGTCCCTGAAAACAGCTACAGGCGGCAGCACTGGGCTGCGATTTCACTCCCTGGATCCACTTTCCTTCTGCAGGTGAGGGAAGTCAGGCATCCCTGGGGTTGCTGCACCATTAGCCTGTACTTCCGCAGCAACCCCTACTTCCGCAACCATGTGATTGTGAAGGAGTATCTCATCACCCTCACAGGTAAGAGGAGGCTCCCTGCATGGGCTGCAGCTGGTGGTGGGCAGGGATGGAAGGCGATGTACCCAGCTTCACATACCCCTCTCCTGCAGGATACAGGTTGTCCCGTGCCACTCCCATTCAGTGGTACCAGCATTGTGAACGAGAAGTCTACAGCCACAGGCTCCAGGACAGCAGCGCCAGCTTCTTCCACTGGTTCTCTGACCACAGTGTGACAGCATCTGGCTGGATTGCTGAGGTGGGATGTCGCTGGCCATGCCAGCATACAGCTTCCTGTGTCCGCCTGCTGCTTGGGATTCTATTCGGGTCCCTGTGCTCTCCTAACCCAGGTCTGTTTGTCCTACCAGATCATCAGCAAGGACCTGTGGCTCAATCCCCTGAAGTACTATGAGAGGATGATGGCCCCTAGTGAGCGGACAGGACAGGTGAGGAGGGGCTGCCTGGGCTCTCCCCTGGTGTGCTGCCAGGTTCCTGGGCCATTATTTTTCTCTCACAGGGACACCTGGATGCTGGGAGGGAAACAGCCTGTAACACCAGGGCCGCAGGGTGTGTGGCTGAGACAGGAACTACCAGTACAACAAGGGCAGTGCAATTCCAGCTCAGCCAGGGGGCTTAGACAGGAGGAGGGAGTGTGCATGTCCACTGTCACTCAGAGTCAAAGCAGATTACCTCAGCCCCTCCTCTGAGCTCTCCCTCTAGGCCGCCCACAGCACCTTCAGGCCTTGCCACCTGGCCCTCAACAGGGGCTGCCATGACATGTTCTTCCTATACTCCTTTCCACAGGTGTCTGCGGATCTTCCTCATGCTGAGGCCTAGGCTGCTGTGCTGCCAAGCCACATTGCCCTGTTGCTGCTCACCACCATCTCCTATTTCCCCAGGGTCTCCTCTTCCTCCTGGGGCCAGTGGGATCGGCCTGCTCATTATCAGTATCTTAGGGGGCAAAGTGTGGGCCACAGAGCTGGAGGAATCCTTGTTTTGCAGCCTTGTCAGAGGTTCTTCAATCCTTTTATCCATTTAGGTTTTCCAAGGAGAATACCTCATTTGTTTACCCTCCCTAACTGGAAAACAGGGCAGCATGCCATGACGAAATAACACACTGCTTCATTTTTTATGCAGTTCACTTCAAAGACTTCATGCACATATGGTCATAGACACCCTGGGAAATTTAGGGCCATGAATATAACTCATCATCCAAACAGACTGCTTTTCTGTGTTTGTAGTAAAATCAGACAAGAAATCCCATGTTGCAGAACACTTTCTTTTGAAAATTTTTTGTAATGTTAGTGTTTAAGGTTTTACAAAAAGTAATATATATGTCTCTTTCTTTTTTTCTACTGACCTTCCCTCCGGCTTCCTCTATCTCTAGTCTCTTGTTCTTGTCACCCACTCCCAGTGTCTTGCCTCTGTTGGTCTGTTGGTTGTGCTTATATTCTGAATATGTTAACAATACAATATGTAAAATTTAAACATTTAAATATATTGTAATTTAAATCAGCACTTAGGAAGCAACCTTGTACAATTCAAACCTTGCCTCCAATCCTGAAACTTCATAATGGTACCTACAATTCTTGATGCTTCCCCCAAACCTACCATTTGCTTTTTGTCATTCTTAAATAACAGAAGCCAAATTCCTTACAATAAAATATTGTCTGTACCGCATCATTTTTATTTTCAGTGTCTAATTCCTCTGTCACAGGGGCTTCGGCTCTGACTCCCCAAGTGCCCAATCAGGTGAGCTACTGTACTGCATGATTCACTCTCTCTTGCATACATGGTGTATCCTGTGATCGCCGCCAGCACCACACTCAGGACCTCTTACAGGGGTGTCCCATCGGCTGTTGCAGTAATTGCCGTGCCCCCATCATACCCATCTCCTGTGTGGCTGTAATAATAATCACAGGAACTGGGCCACCATAAGTCAGAAGGGGCCTTTGTGGTGGTGGTGCCCAGTATTTTATTGGAATGTTGATCTTCCTTTTGTTTAGTGGATGAGTTCAGTATGAATTTTGGAGAATAGGTCCTTATCTGTTATAACATTGGCAAATATCTTCTCCCAGGCAGTGGACTTCCTTGTTTTGTTGTTGTTGTTGTTGTTGTTGTTGTATTTGTTGGCCGCTTCTTCTCTGCAGAAGTGTTTTAATTTGACGTCGTCCCATTTGTTTCTTTTCTCCTCAGTTTCCATTGCCCTAGGAGCTGTATCAGTAAAGGTATTGCTGAGACAGATGCCTGATACTTTGCTTCTTCTAAGATTTTCATGGTTACCCACTTACTTTTAAGTCCTTTATTCATTCCCAATTTATACTTGTGTATGGTGTCAGTTGGTGGTCTAGACTAATTTTTTTTGCATGTATCTGTGCTATAAGTCCAACACCAATTATTATTATGTTTTTATTTTGGCTTTGTAATATCTTCAATGAAACAAAATAAAATTTCCTCTATGTTAATTGAGTCATACTTTCTCTAAATCTGGCCTTTAAAAAAATCCCCTGGGGCACAGTCCCATCCGTTCTTTGATTTTCCTTCCACTGATCCCAAACCTCGGCTGTAGTCTGTGTCCTTGCAAAGGACAAAAGCAGACCCGGAGGCCTCAGAGCTGCCCGCAGCACCCTCCTGCCCGCAGCACCCTCCTGCCCGCGGGAGGTGCAGCGCCCATCCCCATCTGGACCTTGGCTGCCAGGGACAGTCAAAGCCTGAGAATCAAAGTGGCAGCATGTCATCGCCTTCACCGGCCTGCCTCCAGCAGCACAAAACCAGTCCTCCCTGCCAGTGCTCTGGGGACCGGCCCTCAGGGCGATGTGGTGGTGCTGTCCCCTGGCAGCCGAGTGTCCCAGGCTTGTCTTTGGGGATCTCTGTGTCCATGGTATAAATGCGAGTGAGATCAGACACAATGTTATCAATGATTGGCTTGGTAAGGTCGCCACTAAACACCTGCCACCATGGCTTCTCGGCCATGGCCTCAGCGGGCACCTGGACCCCATAGACCTGCAGGGCCAGGTGGAGCACCGCCACCGCTATGTGCTGAGCCTGGAACCGGAAGCACAGCCCCCCGCGGTAGCTGTCCCGCAGCAGGGCCCAGGCAGTGACGGAGATGGGGGTCCGTTGCCAGCTGTAAGGATTCAGCCAGTTCTTGAGAGAAATCAGGTAGTGGAGCAGGTACCTGTGTGGGTGCTGAAAGGAGACTTGGAAGCGCAGTACCCGCAGCACAAGGAGCTCGCACTGCACAATGCTGTCCTGGATCACCCAGACTAGGGAGTCCATCTCCAAGGGCTCGCTGCCTGGGTGGAAGTACCTGTTGGACACGTTGATGATGTCACGGGTTCGCAGGGGCTGTTCTTCCACTTTGCCAGCCAAGTAAAGGGCAGACATGGCGACCAAGTAGGGGTCATAGGCGTCCAGGTTGATCTCGCAGAAGAACTTATGGTAAATGGCACAGGCGGTGGCGACGGGAATGGACTGCATCCCTAGCTTGACACCTGCCTCCATGATGAACCTTGTCACGCGGAAGTGCACCCTCGCCTGGGGTTCTGGCCACCCCTTGGCGCCTGGCGCCGCGTCCTCCTCTCTGCAGCTGTCCAGGCTAAGGTTCTCCATGGGGCCCTGCTGGGAGGCCCCAGACCCCGCGGGAAGGGCAAGAGTCTCCAGTGCAGTGCCTGTGCCAGCAGAGTCCTAGCCCAGTGCGCAGCTGCCCCGCCGCGCCCCGCCCCGCCGCGCCCCGCCCCGCACCGCCCCACCTACCCAGCCCTACCTAGGCCTGACTGCCTTCCAGGTTCCAACACCAATTATTGAAGAGACTGTATGACTCCATTCTATGCTTTTGCCTCCCTTTGTCAAATATTAATTGAGCATAATGGTTAGGGTCGACTTCTATGTTCTCTGTTCTGTCCCATTGGTCTTTTTGTCTGTTTTAGTTCCAGTAAGAGGCAGTTCTGAGAATGGTGGCTTGTAGTATAGCTTGATATCTGGTATTGTGATCCCTCCAAATTTGTTCTTCTTTGTCCAGATTGCTGTAACTATTTGGGGTCTTTTCTTAAATTCATAGGAATTTTTGGAAACTTTTTCTAGGTCTGTGAGATACGCCATTGACATTTTAATGGTTAATACATTAAAACTGTACATTGCTTTGGGTACTATGAACATTTTAATGATGTTGATTGTACCAAACCATGAATATGGTATGTTCTTCTATTTGCTTTAGTCTTCCTCTATCACTTTTTTTCAATTTCCTGTAGTTTTCCAAGAACAGGTTTTTACCTCCTTAGTTAAGTTTATTCCTAGGTTTCTTAAATTTTTGTTGCACTGCTAAATGGCATTTTTGTTTGTTTGTTTCTATTTCTGAGTTCATTATCCGTGTATCAAAAAGCCATAGAATTCTGGGTGTTAATTTTGTACCCTGCTACATTGCCAAATTCATTTATTAAATCTCCTAGTTTTTTTGGTGGAGTCTTTAGGTATTTCTATGGACAATACCATGCCATCTGTGAGAATTATGACAATTTTACTTCCTCTTTTCCAGTTTGCATGCCTTGTTTGACTTCTTCTTGTCTGACTGCATTGCCTAGCACTACCAGTACTCTGTCGAACAGAAGTGGTGAGAGTGGGCATCCCTGTCTTGTTCCTCTTCTTAGAGTAATTGTTTTTGCCCATTGAGTATGATGTTGTCTGTAGTTTTGTCACATAAGGCTTTTTTAATGTTGAGGTATGATCCCTCTATGCCCAGTTTGCTTAGAGTTTTTATCAAAATTGGGTGTTGGATTTTGTCAAATGCTTTTCCTGCACCAATGGATATGAATCTCTCTCAATTTGTTTATGTGATGCATCACACTTATTGATTTCTGGATGTTGACTCTTCCTACTTCCCCAGAATATATCCGCTTTGGCATGGTGTATGCTCATTTCAATGTAATGTTGCATCGCATTTGTTAGAGTTCTGTTGAGGATTGTAACATCTGTGGTCATCAGAGATATATTGGCCTGCATTTTTCTTTCTTTGTGTTTTCTCTATCTGGCTTTGGGATTAGAGTAATGCTGGCTTCATAGGAAGTGTTGGGAAATGGTACTTCCTTTGAATTTTATGGAATAGTCTGAGGAAGAAGGTTTTAGTTTTTCTTTGAACACTTGGTAAAAGTCCCTGTGAAGCCGTCTCGCCCAGGCTTTTGTTTGCTGCAAGTTATTTTTGTGACTGCTTGAATTTCCTGAGTAGTTATTGGCGTGGTCCTATGTTTTTTTCTTCCTAACTGAGTTTAGGAAGATTGTATTTTTCTAGGAATATGTCCATTTCTTCAGGGTTGATCAGTTTGTTGGAGTAGAGTTGTCCATAGTATTTATTTACAATCCTTTTTATATCTGTGGGGTCTTTTGCTATTTTGCCTCATTCATTTCTGATTTTGTTTACTGGGGTCCTGTTGGTGAGCCTAGCTAGAGCTTAGTCAATCTGGTTTATCCTTTCAAAGAAATAGCTCATGTCTTTATTAATCTTTTGTGCGGTTTTCGGTCTCTATGTCATTTATTTCTGCTGTAATCTTCATTATTTCCTTCCTGCTGCTCAGTTTGGGCTTTGCTTGTTGCTCTGTCTAACTTTTTAAGTTGTGGGGGTTAGATAATTTGTTAACTGTTTTTCTTGATCTTTGAGTTAGGCCTGTAATGCTATGAAGTTCCCTCTAAGGACTACTTTCAGTGTGTCCCATAGATTTTGGACTTTTATTTTTAATTTTCATTTACTTGCAGGATGATTTTAATTTCTTCTTTAATCTCTTTGGTAACCCAGTTATCTATCTTTGTACATAAAAGCCCTGTGACCGGAATGGCAGAATGACCAGAATAGCTGGTGGCTATGACTTGCGTTGCAGCAGCCAAGCAGCCTTATCTGGGCCCCAATCGGCCATATCCCTGACCAGCCTTGCTTCCCATCTGCCCCCAATCCCCCATTCGGGGCAGGACTGATAAGAAAACCACTCACAGCCTTTCCCCTGGTCAGCCCCACCCCCTATATGCGCTAACACCCAGATTAGAGGCATGGCCTTCTGGTTAACGGCCAATGGCCACTAACCGCTGCAGGCCTGGCCCCATGTGCCCCCATCTGGGGAGGCCAACCAGAATGCTTCCATACAGAAATTCATACCCTGGGCCTCCATTTATTTAATAAAAGACTATTTAGCCTCCAAGTATTTGAATTTTGTTATATCTTATTGTAGTTTATTAGCAATATAAGAGGCCCAGTGAACGATCTTTGTACACTTGGCGGAGTCCCTCACCCTCTGGCAGCCTGGGAGACCTCAGGGGATGTCCGAATGATGGCTTAGGCTTAATCCCAGTTGCCAAACATGCTTAGCGCCTCTGTGGAGGTGGGAGAGATTCCTGCCACTGCTGCTCCACTTGCCAGTCGTCAGCACAGGATCCAGCTGAATGGCCCTGCCCTGTGGGAGCTCACTGATCCCCAAGGGCAGCTCTTGCATTGAGAGTCTACTCCCTGGGTGTCAGAGCACATCATAGCAATCAGTCTTATCTCTTTTTTATGACCTTTACTTTGAGATTTATTTTTTCTCTCTTTTCTAAATTGTTTTATTGCTTAAAGTATTACAAAGGGTATTACATATGTCTCCTCTTTCTTCCCCGCCCTGACTATCCCCTGGCCTCCCCTAACTCCCAGTGTCTTATGTCCATTGGTTATGCTTATATGCATGCATACAAGTCTTTCGGGTGATCTCTCACTCTCCCCGCCTGCCCCCCAACCCTCCCCGGCCTTCCCGCTGTAGTTTGACAGTCTGTTCGAAGCTGCTCTGCCTCTGTATCTATTTTTGTTCATAAGTTTATAATGGTCTTTATTATCCATAAATGAGTGAGATCATGTGGTATTTTTCCTTCATTGACTGGCTTATTTCACTTAGCATAATGCTCTCCAGTTCCATCCATGCTGCTGCAAATGGCAAGAATTCCTTCTTTTTTACAACAGCATAGTATTCCATCATGTAGATATACCACCGTTTTCTAATCCATTCATCTGCTGATGGGCACTTAGACTGTTTCCAGGTCTTAGCTATGGTGAATTGTGCTGCTATGAACATAGGGGTGCTTATACCCTTTCTGGGCTCAGAGGTGTGGCAAGCTTTCCTGCCCAGATCCCTGGTTTTTACCTTACCAGCGGAACTCTGCCCTTCCTGGCTGTAAACTCTCTGACCACCTGAGTGTACTTTGCCAATTCCTGGTGGGTGTTATTAGTTTCAGCTGCTCACTCCATTTGCTCCAGGATGTGCCCTGGGACGTGTATGCCTATTCCATCGCCATCTTGGCTTCTTGAGATTTATTTCTTCAAATATAATTTTTGATCCCCTAGTTTTTTCCCCTTCTTTGCCTGTAAAGTATTTCTCTCCTTCCACTTTCGGTCCATGTGAGTCCTTATTCTGAGGTGGGTCTCTCATAGACAGCATATATATGGGTCTTGTTTTATTATAATTTTGGCCATTATATATCTTTTGAATGGAGTGTTTAGTCCATTTAGGTTTAAGGTTATTTTGATAGGTACTGATATGTTGCCACTTTTTTCTTTATGCCTGTGTTTCTTCTGTCTCTTCTATTCCTTCTTTTTACAACAGTCCCTTCAGCATTTCTTGCATTGATGGTTTAGTAGTGAAACACTCCCTTAGATTTTTTTTTTCTGTAAAGACACTGAATTCCCTATAGTCTTGAATGATTGCCTTGCTGGATAAGTATTCCTGGATTTGGTCCCTTGTTTTGCATCACTTTGTATATTTCCTTTCATTCCCTTCTGGCCTGATGTGTTTCTGTTAAAAATCATTTGATAATCTAACAGGAGAGCCTTTGTAGGTGACTCTCTGTGTCTCTCTTGCAGCCTTTAAGGTTCTGTTTGTGTCATTATTGTTTGCCATTATAATTACAATGTGTCTTGGTATAGGTCTTATTGGTTTCATCTTTTTTGGGACTGTCTGTGCTTGTGTGAATTTTTCTTCCAAGATCAGGATGGTTTTGTGATTATTTCTTCTAATAGGTTTCCTAATCCTCGTTCCTCATCTTGTCCTTCTGACACCCTTATTATACACATGTTATTTGTTTCATGTTATCCCCAATCTCCCTTAGGATATCCACCTGCTTTCTATTTTTTCTCTCAAGTCGCTGTTCAGATTGTGTTGTTCAGGGTGTGTTACTCTGCCCTGTCTCCTAAATCGCTGATTCAGTTCTTTGCTACTTCTAGTCTACTATTGAAACCTTCCATCGTATTTTTTATTGTAGCTATTATCAATTTTTTTCATTTGTCCTTGATTCTTATGTAAGTTGTGGATTTCCCATGCATCTGGTGTATGAACTTTATGACCCTTATTCTGAATTCCTTTCCGAACATATTGTATGTCTCCATTTAATTGAGTTCCTTTTCTGGCAATTCCTCCTTTTCTGTCCTTTGGGCATTGTTTGTTTGTCTCCCATTTTAGCTATCATGTCAGAACCCAGGTGCCAGGGTGTGATGGGCCAATGGCCACAGAGTGGATCCGCAATTCAATTGTACATTCCAAGACTCACAGGAGACAGTGGCAGTGGTGGGGGGCTGGAGTCCCGGTGTCCGTGGGTCTGCTGCTGCCGTAAAAAGGTCTTTGGCCAGAGTGGCTCTCAGGTGATGTGTCAGGCCCATCTGGGTAGAGGTGAGGCTGGGTTCCTAGTCATAGCAGCTCTCCCCTTCAAGATGGTTTGTTTTCTTAGAACCATATTTAACATCAAACAGTGCAGTAACATAAAAATACTAAAGATTGTGCAAAGAGCCGATTAAAAATAGAATGGAGAAACAAATCAGAACTATGTATACAGAGTTGCATTCATACTGGACATTGTTTTCTGTCATTTTAACTGAAGAAATAGTAAAACTAAGAAACCTGAGAAGTGGTAGAGGAGGAATAAAGTACCTAATCATTTTGAATGAATGATTGTTTGTTTTAAAAAATAAATAATTTATGTAAGCCGGGTGCACTGGAAAACTTGAAATAGATGTGTCAAAACATAAATGAAGTAACAGACACATTCTAAAAAGTAATCCACATTGCCCAGTCAGTATTGCTCAATGGTTGAGGATAGAATTGTGAACCAAGATGTCTCATCATCTATACTGGGTCAGGACACATGCCCAAGGTGCTGGCTGGTTTGCCAGTAGGAGCCATTTAAGGAAGCCGCTGATCAAAATATTTCTCTTTCATCTATGTTTCCATCTCTCTATCCCTCTCTCCAGATAACCAAGAATAAGCCTACTAAAAAACAAGAATGGAATTTATGTGCTTTCCCCTGGAATGTGAGACATTTTAGCCCTTATCTTTGGAGGACTTTTATTAACCAACATACATTTTAGTCCTTATTACTAGGGGTCTTTGGAGGAATTTTATTAACCAAAATATATGGTTCTGTGTTGAATACTTCCATGGAATATTGTTAATAATGAAGTGTTTCATAAACTTACCAGGAAAAAGGACTCTGTCATTTTTGAAGGAAACACTTGGTTTGGGAGAAGAATTTGAGGTAGATCTTGATTTTAGTTGCAATAATAAGTAGGTTTCAAACAGTTGCTCATTTGTTCAGGTTAAATGTTATGTAGTGTTGATATTATGTGTACTCATTTTAGTCTGTGGGTGGAAAAACAACTAAAGTAGACTACACCAAGAAATCATCTTTTCAAAGTGGGGGTGGGTAGGGGGCACCACTTCCATCAAGAAATAGAGGTGATGTGAGAAGTCTGAGAAGTCAAGAGGGGAAGTAAGAGAAGCAAAAGGCCATCCCTCAGGTGGAAAACACTTAGGTAATGTTTCAAAATCTAGGGATGGTAGGAGATCTGACTTAGGTAAACACATAATACAATATGCAAATGAGGTATCATAGACTTGTGTACCTGAAGACTATGTGATCATATTAACTTCCATAAATTCAATAAAGAGTGCCTATGTGATCATATTAACTTCCATAAATTCAATAACTTTAAATTCATAAAGTTACTGTCAGTAACTCAAATGTTTTTAAAAAATTAAAAAAAGATATGAGCATGAAACCATTATTTATGTGAAAACAGTAACATTGAATGAAGAGATACACCTCAATTTCATTCATATCAATCAAAGCAAAAGAAATGATACCATTCATTAGATTGAGAATGTATACTGATGATCAAGATGATTTGTAATTGCTAAAGAGGTATAGCACTTCTAATAATGAATGCAATATGTAATGTGTGAAACACTCTTAATGACCTTACAGGGATACGATTTAAACCTCAAGCTAAATTCAGTCTATTTTAGCATTACTGTTTGCCTCTAGTCACTTCAACTGTTCTCTGAAGAACTCAATTCTATTGATCTTATGTTAGAATGTTATACTTTGGGAACAGGAAGTCATGTAGGTTTAAAGTGAAGATTCATACTTATTGAACTACTAAGAATTTGTTCTGAAAGTACCCTTCTTTAGTCTCAAAAAAGGACATCAGTTCACCTTGGAAAATTCCCACTGAAATAATAGTTGGTCTAACTATATAAACATCAAGGACACACACTTCATTATTTAGAATTGGATTTGAAATACTAGTTTTGAGTATAGGAATGTGCAACCCTGTACTGTGTAAAATAATTAATATATTATTAATTTGATAAGATGATCTTGTACTTACGTTTGATGTAGAAAACTTTCCATTTGGAAACTACATAAGAGAAATGTCTATGGTATTAAATAGATTCACAAAGGGGTCTCTGACTCAGGAAAAGGCTAAAAACCAATGATTCACCAAGTTTATTGGTCTTTCTTTCCTTCTTTCTTTCTTGTATATGAGGAATATGAAACATGAATAAAAATGTTGACGAGCAATTTTCAGGGAGCTGTCTTTTAATTAATTTATCTATTTACTTATTTGACTGACTATGAAAGGAAAGCATATTCATTTCAATATATCTGTAGGAGGAAAAGTTGATTTCATATTAACCAGTTTTCCTAATTTCAAAGACTTAGTGTCCATTTGTGATAATTAGGTGTGTGACATTTCACTGGAAATTTCCTAGTGTTATTGCAGGGTTTGTGCAAGATGAAGGTGAATGTTCCTGTTTTTACCATCTGGGTGATACTGAGAAGAGTTTGCCAGTTCATATTTGGCCACATATGAGGATGCTCATAGTTCTTCTTTCCCATGACGAATTACAGAATTGGAAGATAAGCCTCTTTCCTATTTGAAAATGAAAACAGTGATTGTTAATTAAGTATTATTCAACATGTTTTCTTTAAATACTATTAAAATAGAGTGTAGTATTCTGATCAAAGAGTTATTTTATAAATGAACTGTAGGAATTATATGATAACATTCGTGAAATAACACTTTTTTGTAATGCATCATGTGTTGACTTTTTATATTTTAATTTTTAACTATGACATTACATGTTTTAAAAGCTTTTATTGAGATGAAATTAGTTTGAAGACTAGTTGAGACTGTTTACTTGTATCTTTTAAATAACTTCTTTCACTTAGTATATCTGGATTCTCTGCATTCAAATTCCGTTGTGTGTGTGTGTGTGTGTGTGTGTGTGTGTGTGTTTTGTTTTGTTTTATTGGCACGTATATATATAATTCTGCTTCAGTTCTTTCTCAGTTATCCAAACTGATTTTCAATAACTCTGAGCACTGTACTGAAGACATGTGAAGATAGAATTTTATCATTTTGTGCTAACCAGCATGCTTATGACCATGATCCTGTTTAGTAAATATTTATACACAATAACCAGACTTGACCATTTAACAAATGTTGACCCTACTCAAGTAGAATGATGTTATTTATGACACAGAGGATGGCGGACATACAATTAATCTTCACAGAAGTGGCTGCAGGGTGGATTCCCTTCCACTGAAAAGAACTCCATCTTCAAGAAGTTGGGATCCTCCACCTACAAGACCTGCCCATTCTAATCCAAGGCAAAGCATTACTGGGATGGGAAGTCAAGGTAAATGGTACAGTCTCTCATGGATTAGAGTAATGAGCTGTTTTAAAAGGAATGCTACACTTTAATTTCGGGAAGCCATGTGGAAAGTGAGTAGTGGATGGGCATCTGTACTCAACACTATCTTATTGTTTCATTGTTAGGAATAATTCTTCATCTTCTGATTAGTGAGGTAATAAGTAGATAACAGCAGAGTGAAGAATGCATTCCTTTTAATCCATGTTGATACAGTGTCCCTCTTTTTTATATTTACTTTTTTAATATTTTAAGAAAAATGGTTTTATTGTCATAATGTTACATTCAATAAATGTTAATATTTCCAGAAAAACTATTTTAAATGTAATAATTTTACATGCAATAAGCATTAATATTCCAAGAAAAACAATTTTAAATATAATAATACTGGAGACCCAGTGTACAATTCATGCATGGGTGGTGTCCGGCCTGCACACCCCAATCGCCGGGTTGGCCAAGGGAAGTGGATGCAGGTGTTTGGCCGGCTGGCTCCACCCAGATCGAGTGGGGGATCAGATGGGGGAAGATGAAGGCCAGGGGAAGGGGCTGTGGGCATATTACTGGCTGCCGGGTCCTCAATCATTGAGGGGGTGGAGGGGGGCCGTGGACAGAACAGTGTGGGGCTGCCTGGAGGGTGCAGCCTGGGATGCTAGCCAGACTGTCCCACCCCATGGTGGATCTCCTGGTCAAACTCCTGTTTGAAGGGACAATTTGCATATTAGTCTGTTATAATATAGTGTTACATGCAATAAGCATTAATATGTTAAGGAAAAAATATTAAATATAATATTACCAAAACAGTGCAAACCTATTTTATCACAAAAGTTGTAGGAATTATTAAATATATGAAAATAATAGGATTCCTTTTATTATATTCTAAAACATATATTTTTTACTCTGGCTCTATTTTATTCATCTGTTTATTCTTTTATTGTTTGAAATATTTTTTATTGATTTCAGTGAGAAAGGGAGAGGGAGAGAGATAGCAACATCAGTGATGCGTGAGAATCATTGATTCTCTGCCACCTGCATGCCTCACACTGGGGACCAAGCCCACAACCCAGGCATGTGTCTTTGGCCAGAATCGAACCTGGGACCCTTCAGTCTGGAGGTCAATAGTCTATCCACAGTGCCTAACCAGCTAGGGCTATTTTTTCTGTATTGATTAAGGTATTATATATGTGTCCTTATCCCCCATTTGTCCCTCCTACCTCCTCCTCATGTCATCACCCCCACTGCTGTCAGTGTCCATTAGTCAGGCTCATATGCATGCCTCAAGTCCTTTAGTTGATCTCTCTAACCCCACCTTCCACTACCTTCCCTGCAGCATCCTTTTGCAGCAAAGATTCAGAAACTGCAAAAGTGTATGAACTGAAATGAATACAATAGACAACAATTACATATTTAGAAGGCGTGGGGGAGCCAGGTGAAGACATTTCTCTAGTAAAGAGGCTCTCTGAAACCCAGGACCCATCAGTTTTTATTTACTTTAATACACATTTGCCCTTTAGCAAAGCATACAGGCATATCGATGGTAAAGTTTGGTAAACAATAAAAGTATTATTATGGTAGGAGGTTGATTACAGCCATTTTGCCAACAGCAGGGTAGCAAAATGCTGATTTTCTGCCAAGCTGAATATCAAAGTCCATTCGCCTGCTGTAGGATTCTCGCTTTGATATATTCACTACTGTTGGTCTTTGCTGGTCCGACATTTCCCCCTTTTTGCTTTCTTAATTAGTTTAGAAAGGTGTCTGCCATTAGCTGGGCTCAGATCCTTTTAAGACTTTTCATTCTGCATCTTCAGACTGGAAGCAAACATAGAAGAACAAGAAAGAAAGACAATAGCGGTTACTCTAAAAAGGAAACGTAGGGAGATTCGACGACAAGGATTGAGTTCTTTCATGTCCTTCTAAATATTATTGTCAGGTATTTAAGGAATTCATTCATAGCAGGCTTCTTTTGGGGCCATTAGTTTTTTATGGATCCTTTTCCCAGTCACTGTTAGCTTGTGACATGACAGCAATGATGTTCGAGTTCTGGATGGTGGACAAATGGTGAGAAATGACAATGTAGGTCTGAATTTTTTTGGCTTTGTCATGGGCAACCTGCACCAATGCACCGATGATGAGTGCTAGCATGGCAAGGCATCTTCACCATCCCCTATCTCTGGATGTTTCTCCTCTGACTCCTCAGCGTTTTGCTTGGTGCCTCTGCTATCTGTGGTTGCAGAAGTCTCGTCAGTTCCTCCCTCAGATTCATGTTGCAGGAACCATCCAGGCTTGGAGGAGTTTTATGGAAACACACAAGTATATCCTTGACCAGAGGTTAATAAAGGGACCCTTCTATAAACCAGACTCGGTATCTTTCCATTTAACCAGATCATTTTGGTTTGGCTTATTCTGACACCAGTGTAATTCTACGGGTGTCTTGCCATCGGCATTACAAGGAAAAATTTTAAAGTAATTAAGGCTTGGTGTAGTCTACTTACAGGAGATTTCTTCACTATTCCCCCACTTTTGTTTTTCAAGTTGGGATATAGAGGCCCTTGTAGTAGATGTAACATGCAAGGAGGACATTTCTTGATAATTTGTTTTGCCTGCTGTACAATATTTTGGCAGGCTGATGTAAAAGTTGATGAGATTTTGTGGCCTGTTTAATAAAATAACTAATTGATAGGCCTATGCATTTCCTTTTGTTAAAGGACCAGGACTTGTTCAAATAGTATAGATAGGCATCGGTCACAGACATTTAAATTGAGTAGTTGCAGTTCTGTTTACCAGGCCAGCAGCATAGGCAGATCAGAGATAATATGAAGAGGATTTTGGAAATCCTGCAAGTCAGCCTTGATCGTTTCTAATTCGATTCTTTGCACAGAAGTATGACTGGTCTGCATGACTTGGTCTGAATTCTTTGCATTATAAGCAGCTTTACCACGAGATGAACTATCAGTAAAAACAGTGACTGCTCCAGGAATAGGTTTCTGCCTATTCCAACTAAGTTCCCCTGAATATTCTTTTATTTTCATTTGCTAATTTAAATCAGTCAAAAATAAGGCTTATTTCCTAACTTTGTCATTGGCTGGGGACAGCAAATGACACTAATAGGGTTTTTGCTATCAGTCTTTGAGTATATTGACATAAGCGTTGTTTATGGAGGCAAAATGCAAATGGTTTACTTTTCTTTATGAGGCCTAATACATTTATTTTTAATTACAGTTTTCTAGATCTTTGAAGGAAATCTGCTCCTGTTTTTTCTCCCAGAGTAATTTCTAGGCCACATTTAGGGAGTTTCTTTTAAAAACATTTTTTTTTCTTTTAAATAGAGCTACAAACTTGGTTCCTTTTAAGAAATACCAATAAGAGGTATGCTGGCCAATTGTGCAATGCATACAGATTAAGTCAAAGTAACTCCTTTTTTTCTATGGTGTCTTATTAATGGTGAGATTTAATGCTCCAATAATAACTTTTTGTTTTCCTTGTAAATAGTAGAAGAAGAGATTTAAAAATTTCTCCTTTTTATTGAGCTTAAAATTTACTTTTGAACAGCATTCTTTTGGCTATTGCTCATTTGCATAGGTACAGAAATTTTACTCTGGACTGTGTTAGAACCAATTGCTAATAAAATATCTGCTTCTCGTATAACTGAGTTTATATGAGACCATGATTATATTGTAAAAAGCTAATTTATTTAGTGACTAAAGTACGCATCTTTATTGAGAAAGCAAAGTAAGTAAACTTATACATTTGACCTATGAAGTCCAGATGTTGCACTACCCCCGGGCCTATCTAAAGATCAGGCTGTCAGGGCTCCCATCTTAAAATTCTGCTGCTGAATAATCTGATGTTGCTTAAGAAGTATTCAGCAACTTTGTCCTGCCCTCCCTTAGAGGGTGAAACTTTTATAACATTTAAAATACGTGCATGTAAAGAGAACACAGTTATTAATTTTTATTTGATGAAGCTTCAAGTGATTTCAAGTATATTAGATCGGGGTAATTTGGTTTGAAAATATTTCTTTTCCTAAAATATTTCTTTTAAGAAGAGAGTAAACCCTTGAATTATTCCAGGGCACTTGAAAAGTTTCAAAGCTATCTCTTGGTTAAAGTCTTGAAATTTAACATGGAAAGACTATCACAAATATGTGTAACCCAAACATTACATTATACGTTTGTTGTAATTATGCTAAAATAGATCAATAAAATTTAAACTGGTTTTATATTAAAAATTTGGTTCAGACCATAGAATTAATCCTCTTTTTTAATCAGTCCAATAAAATAGTATATCCTAGGTTGACATTTTACCACGCATAGTACACATAAGGACTACAATATACTTTGTACTACTAAGTTTTTCCAGAGAAATCACATGAATTATTTTTCTTGATAATGAATTTCTAAACTTTATGCATTGTATCATTACGAGCACATAATTTCTCCCAATTTAATTTGAACTTTTAACTCTTGGAAGCCTTAAATTTTAGGTGGTAAGTTAAATACTTAGCATTTCTTAGTTTAGTAATACCTTCACATTTTTATGGATATATTTCCAATAAAATTAACAAAGACTTATTTAATTAATAGATTCAAATCTGTCCTTTGTTTTTTCATTCGAGTCAAACTCAAATTAATATTGCAAAATTTTGTTATTTCAAAAGCTTTAGAGTTTTAATAAGTTTTTTTACTTAATGTAAGCAACTCCAATTTTTTAAGTTACCAAAGACTTTGGAAAAGTATGTTTAGACATATGAGGTTGCCAAAGAAGTAGGGGGAGAAAGGAAGAAGGCCTGTAGCCATTGGAATTTTAAAACCACCACATTTTTCCTTCAGAGATAACATCTGAGAGTGCTTTTCCAGGTTCTCTGCTTTTACAGGGAGAAGATCCACTGGCCCTTTCCTCCAACAGAGAGTGCAGTCCGCCCTCTCCTCAGGGACTGCACACTCACCATCAATAAATTTATTTATAACTATGTGCCCGGTGCACGAAATTCATGCACTGGGGCGAGGAGGGATAGTGTCTCTCAGCCCAGCCTGCCCCCTCTCACATACTGGGAGCCCTCAGACGTTGACCCCCATCACCCTCCAATGGCAGGATCGGCCCCTTGCCCAGGCCTGACCGGAGGTGTCAGACCTGGACAAGGGACCCACATCTCCCCCCGATCACTGGCTCTGGCCCCCGCCCAGGCCTGAGGCCTCTGTCCAGGAATTATGCCTGGGCAGGGGACCCCCATCTCCCTCTGATCGCTTGCTCCACACCCCGCCCAAGCCTGACGCCTCTGACCCAGGCTTTAGGTTAGGCAAGGGGACCCTCATATCCCCCCAATCACTGGCTCCAACCCCCATCCAGGCCTGATGCCTCTGGCCCAGGCATCAGGCCTGGGCAGTGGGCCCCCAGCCCCCTCCAATTGCTGGCTCCATCCCTCGCCCAGGCCTGATGCCTCGGCCAGAGGAGTTGACCCTCATCACCCTCTGATCACCAATCACCAGATCGGCCCCTTGCCCAGGCCTGAGGCCTCTGGCAGAGGTGTCAGGTTTGGGCAGGGGACCCCCAGCTCCCCGCAGTTTCAGGTGGCTCTGCCCCTGCCCAGGCCTAACGCCTCTGGCCCAAGGCAGTAGGCCTGGGCAGGGGACCCCCAGCTCCCCACGATCTCCTGCTCTGCCCCTGCCCATGCCTAATGCCTCATGGGACCCCGAGCTCCCCATGGTCTCCCGCTTTGCTCCTGCCCAGGCCTAACGCCTCTGGCCAAGGCGTTAGGCCTGGGAGGGGACCCCCAGCTACCCAGGTTTACAGGCTCCATCCCTGCTCAGGCCTAACGCCTCTGGCCAAGGCAGTAGGCCTGGGCAGGGGACCCCGAGCTCCCCACGATCTCCCGCCTGCCCCTGCCCAGGCCTAACGCCTCTGGCTGAGGCATTAGGTCTGGGCAGAGGATCCCCAGCTCCCCACGATTGCAGGCTCTGCCCCTGCCCAGGATAACGCCTCTGGCCAAGTCGTCCGGCCTGGGCAGCGGTTACCCGCAGAGGCAGCGGCATCGGCCCCGTGAACGCGGGCTCTCCTTTAGGTCCAGGCAAGGGACCCCTAGCTGCTGGGACTGCCAGCTTTGCCCGTGCCCAGCTCCCATCGCTGGCTCCAACCCTACTTCCCGCTATCACTGGCCAGGGTGGCAAAGGTGCCCAATTCTCCGACCATGGATGGGGTGCAGGGCTCTTAACTCCCCCCTGGGTTTCCGATCACTGTCAGTGACAGGGGGCTTCTTCATGCTTTCCCTTTCGCCTCCCTGCATTGTGCCTACATATGCAAATTAACCGCCATCTTTGATGGCATATCGCCCTGATTAGACAATGAAAACGGTAGCGGTCGGACGCCAATTACCATGTTTCTCATTTATTAGATTAGATTATTACTGAAAAGCTTTGTCACAAAGCCTTCATTTTAGTTATATCTATCTATTTAACTTTTAACAATTTTGAGCTTCCAAAAGCCAGTTATCACCATCTAAGGGCGTTTCACTTTGGCAAATTTTGCAGCAGAGAAAACTTACTGGCTTTCATTGGCATTAATGTTAACCTTGGAATATGGTCCATTATTATTTAAGAACTGCCCCTTCTTATGGAAACACTAATCTTATTGCTTAAACACAGCCTGTATATTTTCCTTGTGTCATTTTCACCATCTTATAAAGAAAAACAGTCTTGGGTTTGTACTATAGCATCTGTGAAGAGATGGGGGTCAGTCCAAGAGGCACCCAAAATCAGGTGGGGTGCGACTTCTTTTAACCTAGTGTTTTTCTCTTCATGGGTACAGAAATCCCAGAGATATCCTTTAAATTGTGAGGAATGTCTCATCTATCCAAATTTCAAATGACGGTCTGGGAAATAAAATGAGACTTTTAATAACACTCTCGAGAGTGGGCATACATTTTACAGGATCACCAAAAGACTAGTAATTAATGGGTTGGGAGGTTTTTTAGATATTTAGTAATGGCCTGTCCATCTACTGTTTCTTTTCTTATTAAATTAAATTGAAGGCATGCTTAATAGACTAACAATAAACAACCAAAACAGATTAATAATAATCAACTGACATGCGCCCATAACATAGAGAAAAGGCTTAATGAATCAGAGTAGTTTTCATGGATCTTATTCTGCTCTTCATGGCATTGGCTGTTCTCTAAAGTTATTTTAGCTAAAATCTGCCTGTCCCAAGGTGTCATATGGTAATTTTCAGACAAAGCATTAAAGGGTCCTTTTGTAAAATGACTGTTAACCCCATTTTCTCTAGCTGCTGTGCCTTTCCACACTAGAGGTGGAGGACCCAGGGCTTAGGTATTACAGACTTTTGATCCCCAATACGAATTAGGCATAATGCAGTGCGAACAAGAGCCCACATAGTTCAAGATGGCAATGTTACATTTTTCCTTGAGCCTGATTTCAGAGAGTACCTTTTGATATTTTAATTTCTTTATCCTTGAGCATACATGTAAATGTTTACAAGTATTTATTTATTTATTTATTTATTTTGCTTTAGAATCAAAATTTCCGTCATTATAGCCTGGCAGTTATGAACGATTTTCCGCCCACTTTATGTTTCACAATTTCCAAAGCTGGCATGGGCTTTGTGCACAGAGAATTTTCCCCACCTTTTCAGTGCACTTCTCAGCTTTCTGGAGAAATGTCTTCATTTTTCACTCTGGTGAAATTTCTTCTCCAGATGCCCCACATTGGGCGCCAGAATGCTGCAAGGATTCAGGATCTGGAAAAGGAGCTGAACACAAATGAATACACTAGACAACAAATAGAAATTTAGAAGACATGGGGGAGCCAGGCAGAGACCTTTCTTTCTAGTGGAGAAGCTCTCTCAAACCCTGCACCCACCAGCTTTTATTGACTTGGCTTTAGGTTTCTCATATATACCCTTTAACAAAGCAAACAGGCATGTGAGCAGTCAAGTATGCTAAACATTAAAAGGGTTATCAGGTTAGGAGATTTCCTTCAGCCATTTTGCCAACTGAAGGGCAATATAATGCTGATTTTCAGCCTTGCTGAATATCAAAGTTCATTAGCCCTCTATGAGAGATACATATAGATATGTGTATATGTGTATATATATATATATATATATATATATATATATATATATATGTATATATATATATATATGTATATATATATATATATATATACACACACACGTACATATACATATATATACGTATGTATTTATATGTGTGTGTGCATATCCTATCTAATAAAAGAGAAACATGGTAATTGGCGTACGACTGCTACCCTACCCATTAGCTAATCAGGGTGATATGCAAATTAACTTCCAGCCATGATGGCTTCCGGCAGCCAGGCAGCTTAAACTGAACATGAGGCTTGCTTGCTTCCATGCCAGAGGACTGCAACATTTTCCGCCTGCCTTGCGGCCTCTGAGCTTGCAGTTTAAGAAACATTGTAACATATAGAAGCTAAACAAAACCCCACAAACCAGCTTTCAGCCAGCTGGGATCTCAGAGCTGGAATTGATGCAGAGTTTCGATTATAGAACCCAAACAAACCAGACACCTGCTTTCAAGAGTGGAGGCCTAAGAGCTGGAGCCTCAGAGCTAAAAGTGGCTCAGAATAAAAAAAAAAAAAAATAAAGAAGGAGCAGTTGGGAGCTTCAGTCCCAGCCTGAAAACAGCCCTCAGCCCCTCACTCAGACTGGCCAGGCACCCCAGTGGGGACCCCCACCCTGAAGGGTGTGTGACCAGCTGCAAGCAGCCATCATCCCCTCATCCAGACTGGCCTGGCACCCCAGTGGGGACCGCCACCCTGATCCAGGACACCCTTCAGGGCAAACCAGCCAGCCCCCACCAGTGCACCAGACCTCTATTCTATATAGTAAAAGGGTAATATGCCTCCCAGCACTGGGATCAGCAGAGCCTCGAGGCCTCCCGGCACTGGGATCAGTGTGACAGGGGGCAGCGCCCAAACCCCCTGATCGCCCTGAGGCTCTGTGTGGACAGGGGGCGGGGACTCAACCTCCCTATCTGCCCTACTCTGTGAGTGACAGGGGGGAGCCCCAACCCACCTGATGGACCCTTCTCTGTGCTTGAAAAGGGGCAGCACCCCAATCCCCTGTTGGCCCTGCTCTGTGCATGACAAGGGATGGCGCCGCAACCTCCCCATCGACCATGCCTTGAATGTGCCTGAGGGTGGCATTGCAACTTCCTGATCCACCCTGCTCTGTGCATGACAGCGGGCGGCGCCCCAACTCCCTAATGGGCCCTGCTCTGAACCCGACCAAGGGCTGCACCTAGGGATTAGGCCTGCCCTCTGCCACCCAGGAGCAGGCCTAAGCCAGCAGGTCATTATGTCCTGAGAGGTCCCAGACTGCGAGAGGGCACAGGCTGGCATGAGAGAACCCCTCTCCCCCCTGAGTGCACAAATTTTTGTGCACCGGGCCTCTAGTATATATGTGTGTGTGTGTGTGTGTGTGTGTGTGTGTGTGCGCGCGTGCGCGTGTGTGTGTGTGTGTCTGCCTATGTGTGTGTGTGTGTGTGTGTCTGTGTGTATATATGAGGCCCAGTTCACAAAAATTTGTGCACTGGTTGGGGGGGTGTACCTCAGCCCCACTTGTCCCCTCTCACAGTCTGGGATCCCTCAAGAGATAATGACATGCTCTCTTTGGCTTGCTCCTGCCTGGCAGAGGACAGGCCCAATTCCTATGTGCAGCCCCTGGTTGTGATTAGAGCAGGGCTGATTGGGTGTTGGGTGCTGACCCTGTCATGCACAGAGAAGGGCGGACTGGGATGTTGGGATGCCATCCCCAGTCAGGCTCAGGGTAGGGCTGATTGGAAGGTTGGTGCACCACCCCCTGTCACACTCAAGGCAGGGTTGATGGGGAGGTTGCAGCAACACCTGCTGTCACGCACAGAGCAGGGCCCATCAGGGGGTTTGGGGCTCCGTACCCTGTCACACACAGAGCACGGCCGATCAGGGTGTTGGGGTGCTCCCCGCTGTCATGCATAGAGTAGGGCAGATAGGGGAGTTGGGGCACTGTCCCTGTCACACACAGAGCAGGGCGGATCGGGGAGTTGGAGCGCCATCCCCTGTCACACTCAGGTCAGGGCCAAGGAGGAGGTTGTGGCTCCACCCCATCACAAACAGAGCAGGGCCCATGGGGTGGTTGGGGCGCAGCACCCTGTCCTACACAGAGCCGCAGGGTGATCAGTGGGTTTGTGTGCTACCCCCTGTCATGCTGCTCCAGGGGCCAGGAGGCCTGGAGGTTCCACTGATCCTAGTGCTGGGAGGCCTTGAAGTTCCGCTTGACACAGGGGTAGTGAGGTCTCGCTGCTCCACTGATCCTGGTGCTGGGAGGCCTCGCAGCTGTGCTTGACACAGGGGCAGTGAGCATTTGCTGCTCTGCTGATCCTGGTGCTGGCAGGCTCCGCTGATCCCGGTGCCAGGAGGCCTCGTGGCTCCGCTGATCCCGGGTTCCAGAGGCCTCGTGGCTCTGCTGATCCTGGTGCTGGGAGGCATATTACCCTCTTACTATATAGGATATAGGCCTGGTGCACAGGTGGGTGCCGGCTGGATGGCCCTGAAGGGTGTCCTGGATCAGGGTGGGGGTCCCGCTTGGGTGCCTGGCCAGCCTGGATGAGGGGATGATAGCTGTTTGCAGCTGGTCACACCGCCTTTATGGTCAGGGTCCCCACTCAGGTGCCTGGCCAGTCTGGGTGAGGGGCTGAGGGCTCTTTTCAGCAGGTGGGTGACTGAAGCTCCCAACCTCTCCTTTTTTATTTTTTTTATTCTGGGATTTATTTATCTTCTATGGCTGTCACTGGAACTGAGGGCTGGCTTTAGCTCTGAGGCTCAGCTCCAGCTCTGAGGCCTCGGCTGCTGAAAGCAGGTATCTGTGTTTGTTTGGGTTCTGTTATCGAAACTCTGTTGCAACTCCAGCTCTGCTGGCTGGCTGAAAGCATGGGATTTGTTTAGTGTCTATAATTGCAACATAGTTGCTTAGAGTGCAAGCTCACTTTCCAGCAGTGGCAGGCAGGGAACCATGGCTTCCTCCTTCACTGGAGCAAGATAGCCTCCTGTTCGCTGCAGCTGCCTGACTGCTTTTTCTCTGCATCCTCTCCAGCACTTGCGCTTTTTTATTTTTTTATTTTTTTCTGACAGCTATTCTGACAGTGGTGGATTGGTACTTCTCTCATTTTGATTCACATCTCTTGGACTGTTATTGCCTTTGAGCATTTTTCCCTATGTCTCTTGGCCTTATGTAGGCCCCCTTTCAAAAAATGTCCATTTAAGTCCTTTGCCCATGTTTTGATTGGATTGTTTATCTTCCTATTGTTAATTTGTGTGAGTTCCCTGTCAACTTTGGAATTCAACACTTATCAGAGATACCATTGGCAAGTATGTTCTCCTATGCAGTGGGCTTTCTTGTTGTTTTGTTCAGGATTTAGTTTGCCGTGCAGAAGATTTTTATTTTGATGTGGACCATTTGTTTAATTTCTCCTTTGTGTTCATTGCCCTCAGAGCTGTGTCAGTAAAGAGATGCCAAGACATATGTCTGATAATTTGCTGCCTGTGCAGTCTTCTGAGATTTCTTCATATAGATTCCCAACTAAAGTTCAAGTCCTTTATCCACTTTGAGTTTATTTTTGTGTATGGTGTAAGGTGGTGGTCTAGTTTCATTTTCTTGCATGTTTCTGTCTGAATTTCATCATTTATTGAAGAGACTGTCTTTTTTTAAATTTTATTGCATAAAGTATTACAAAGAGTATTACATATGTGTCCTTTTTGTTTCTCCGTCCTTGACAATCCCCTGGCCTCCACTTCCCCCCCCTTGTGTCTTATGTCTGTTGGTTATGTTTGTATGCATGCATACCAGTCCTTTAGTTGATCTCTTACCCCTTTCCCTTCTGCCCCCCAACCCTTCCCGGCCTTCCCGCTGCAGTTTGACAATCAGTTTGAGGCAGCTCTGCCTCGTATCTATTATTGTTCATAAGTTTATAATGGTCTTTATTTTCCATGAATCAGTGAGATCATGTGGTATTTTTCTTTCATTGACTGGCTTATTTCACTTGGCATAATGCTTTCCACTTCCATCCATTCTGTTGCAAATGGTGAGTTCCTTCTTTTCTACAGCAGCATAGTATTCCATCGTGTAGATGTATCACAGTTTTCTAATCTATTCATCTACTGATGGGCACTTAGGCTGTATCCAGATCTTAGCTATGGTGAATTGTACTTCTATGAAGATATGGGTGCATATATCCTTTCTGATTGGTGTTTCTGGTTTCTTGGGATATATTCCTAGAAGTGGGATCACAGGGTCAAATGGCAGTTCCATTTGTAGTTTTCTGAGGAAGCTCCATACTGCCTTCCATAGTGGTTGCACCAGTCTGCAACCCACCAGCAGTGCACGACTGTTCATTTTTCTCCACCTCCTCTCCAGCACTTGTCATTTGTTGATTTGTTGGTGATAGCCAATCTGACAGGTGTGAGATGGTACCTCATTGTTGTTTTGATTTGCATTTATCAGATGATTAGTGACTTTGAGCATGTTTTCATATGTCTCTTGGCTTTCTGAATGTCCTCTTTTGAAATTTGTCTATTTAGATCCTTTGTGCATTTTTTGATTGGATTGTTTATCTTCCTTTTGTTAAGTTGTATGAGTTCCCTATAAAGTTTGGAGTTCAGGCCCTTATCTGATATGACATTGGCAAATATGTTTTCCCACGCAGTGGTTTTTCTTGTTGTTTCATTGATGGTTTCTTTTGCTATGCAGAAGCTTTTTATTTTGATGGAGTCCCATTTGTTCATTTTCCCTTTAGTTTCAAGTGCCCTAGGTGCTGTATGAGTGAAGAAATTGCTTCGGCATATGTCTGAGATTTTGTTGCCTGTGGATTCTTCTGGAATTTTTATGGTTTCCCGTCGTACATTTAAGTCCTTTATCCATTTTGAGTTTATGTTTGTGTATGGTGTAAGTTGGTGGTCTAGTTTCATTTTCCTGAATATAACAGTCCAATTTTCCCAGCACCATTTATTGAAGAGACTATCTTGACTCCATTGTATGTTCTTGCCTCCTTTGTCAAATATTAATTTAACATATTTGTTCGGGTCGAATTCTGGGCTCTCTATTCTATTCCATTGATCTATATGTCTGTTCTTGTGCCCATACCAGGCAGTTTTGAGAACAGCGGCTTGGTAATACAGCTTGATATCTGGTATTGAGATCCCAACTACTTTGTTCTTTCTCAGGATTGCTGCAGTTATTCGGGGTCTTTTTTTATTATGGATGAATTTTTGGAGAGTTCGTTCTAGATCTGTAAAGTATGCCATTGGTATTTTAATGGGAAGTGCATTGAATTTATAGATTGCTTTGGGTTGTGTGGATATTTTAATGATGTTGCTTCTACCAGTCCATGAACAAGGTATGTTCTTCCATCAGTTTATGTCTTCCTCTATCTCTTTTTGCAACGTCCTGTAGTTTTGTGAGTAGAGGCCTTTTACCTCTTTACTTAAGTTTATTCCTAGGAAGCTTAATTTTTTTGGTGCAATGGTAAATGGGATTTGTTTTGTAATCTCTCTTTCTGAAAGTTGACTATTGATGTATCGAAATGCCTCAGATTTCTTGGGGTTAATTTTGTATCCTGCTACATCGCCAAATTCATGTATTAAGTCTAGAAATTTTTGATGGAGTCTCTAGGGTTTTGTATGTATAATATCATGTTGCCTGCAAATAAGGACAGTTTTACTTCCTCTTTTCCAATTTGGTTGCCTTTTATTTCTTCTTCTTGTCTAATTGCAATGGCTAATACTTCCAGTACTTTGTTGAACAGAAGTGGTGAGAGTGGGCATCCCTGTCTTGTTCCTGTTCTTAGGGGAAATGGTGTTAGTTTTTGTCCATTGAGTATGATGTTGGCTGTGGGCCTGTCATATATGGCTTTTATTATGTTGAGGTATGATCCTTCTACTCCCACCTTGCTGAGAGTTTTTATCAAAAATGGGTGTTGGGTTTTGTCAAATGCTTTTTCTGCATCAATTGATTGGACCATGTGTTTTTCTTCTTTCAATTTGTTTATGTGATGTATCACGTTTATTGACTGGCGGATATTGTACCTTCCTTGCATCCCTGGCATAAATCCTACTTGGTCATGGTGTATGATCTCTCTGATGTACTGCTGGATCAGATTGCTAAGATTGTATTGAGGATTTTCGCGTCTATGTTCATGAGGGTATTGGCCTTTAATTCTCTTTCATTGTGTTGTCTTTACCTGGTTTTGGTAATAGGGTGATGCTGGTTTCATAGAATGAGCTTGGAAGTGTTCCTTCCTCCTGAATTTTTTGTAGTAGTCTGAGGAGGATAGGTTTTAGTACTTCCTTGAATCTTTGGTAAAATTCCCCTGTGAGGCCATCTGGTCCTGGGCTTTTGTTTGCTGGAAGCTTTTTGATGACTGCTTCAATTTCTTCCATAGTTATTGGCCTGTTGAGATTTTTAGATTCTTCCTGATTGAGTTTTGGAATGTTGTATTTTTCTAGGAATTTATCCATTTCCTCCAGGTTGTCTAGTTTTTTGGAGTAGAGCTGTCCACAGTATTTTTTAACAATCATTTGTATTTCTGTGGGGTCTGTGGTTATTTTACCCCTATCGTTTCTGATTTTCTTTATTTGGGTCCTCTCTCTCTGCTTCTTGGTGAGCCTAGCTAGAGGTTTGTCAATCTTGTTTATCCTTTCGAAGAACCAGCTCTTGGTTTCATTGATTTTCTGTATTATTTTTTTTGTCTCTATGTCATTTATTTCTGTGCTAATCTTTATTATCTCCTTCCTTCTGCTCACTCTGGGTTTTTTTTGTTGTTGTTGTTGCTCTCTTTCTAATTCTTTGAGATGTAGAGTTAGATGATTTACTACCATTTTTTCTTGTTTTTTGAGATAGGCCTGTAGAGCTATAAACTTCCCTCTCAGGATTGCTTTCTATGTGTCCCATAGGTTTTGGATTGTTGTGTTTTCATTGTCATTAGTTTCCAGGATGTTTTTAATTTCTTCTTTGATCTCATTGGTAACCCAATCAATATTTAATAACATGCTCTTCAGCTTCCAAGTGTTTGAGTATTTTGGGTTGTTTTTATTGTCGTTTATTTCTAATATTATGCCATCGTGGTCTGAGAAGATGCTTGGTATGATTTCAATCTTCTTGAATTTGGGGAGACTTTGTTTGTGACCCAATATGTGGTCTATTTTTGAATGTGTCTTGAGAGCACTTGAGTAGAATGTATATTCCTTGGCTGTGGGGTGAAGCGTTCTGAAGATGTCAATTAAGTCCATCTGATTTAGTGAGTCATTTAGGATGGCTGTTTCTTTGCTGATTTTTTCCCTAGAGGATTTATCCAGTGATGTCAGTGGTGTATTAAAGTCCCCCTCTATGATTGCATTGTTGTCGATCTCTCCTTTGATATCTTCCAGGAGTTTTTTTTTTATGTATCTGTGTGCTCCTGCATTGGGTGCATATATGTTTACCAGGGTTATATCTTCTTTATGTATTGATCCGTTTAGTATTATGAAGTGGCATTCCTTATCTCTTGTTATGGCCTTCACCTTGAGGTCTATTTTGTCCGATATAAGTATTGCTACCCCAGCTTTCTTTTCCTTTCCATTTGCCTGAAAGATATTTTTCCATCCCTTCACTTTCAGTCTGTGTGAGTCCCTTCTTCTGAGGAGGGTCTCTTGTAGACGACAAATGTATGGGTCATGTTTTTTTTTATCCATTCAGCCACTCGATGTCTTTTGGTTGGAGCATTTAGTCCATTTAAGTTTAAAGTTATTATTGAAAGGTACATGTTTGTAGCCATTTCTTTTTTTTGTGTGTGGCTGTTTTCTTTCTGAGCTTTTTGTTCCTTTTTTTACACCAGTCCCTTTAGAATTTCTTGCATTGCCGGCTTGGTGGTGATAAACTCTCGTAGCCTTTTTTTGTCTGTGAAGCTTCCTATTTCCCCTTCAATTTTGCATGATAGCCTTTGATAGAGTATTTTTGGAATCAGTCCTTTGCTTTGCATCACTTTGTAAATTTCTGTCCATTCTTTTCTGGCCTGATGTGTTTCTATTGAGAAATCATTGGATAATCTAATGGGAGATCCCTTGTATGTAACTTTCCGTATCTCTCTTGCAGCCTGTATGATTCTCTCTTTGTCCTGAACAGTTGCCATGATAATTATGATGTGTCTTGTGTCGGTCTTTTCAGGTTCACCTTGTTTGGTACTCTCTGGGCTTGTGTGACTTTTTTCTTCCCCAACACAGGGCAGTTTTCTGATATTATTTCTTCCAATAGGTTTTCTAATCCTTGTTTCTCTTTCTGCTGTTCTGGCACCCCTATTATCCATATGTTGTTTCGTTTCATGTTGTCCCAAAGCTCACTTACGCTCTCCTCCTGTCTTTTAATTTTTTTCTCCAATTGCAGTACAGTTTGGGTGTGTTTGCTTCCTTGTCTTCTAATTCACTAATTTGGTCCTCCGCTTCTCCTAGTCTACTGTTGATACTTTCAATGGTGTTTTTTATTGCAGCTATATCACTCTTCATTTCTTCTTGGGTCTTACTTAAGTTGTTGATTTTTTCATCTCTTACTTCTTGATTCTTGCTTAAATAGTTGATTTTTTGATCTGTTTTTTCTTGGTTCTTCTATATGTTTTTGATTTTTTCATCCATTCGGTTTATGGACTCTAGGACCCTTATTCTGAATTCTTTTCCTCTCATGTTGCATGCCTCTGTATCACTTAGCTGGTTTTCTGGCGAATCCTCCTTTTCTTTCCTTTCGGGATTTCTTTGTCTACCCAAGTTTGATCTGACTGACATATCTAGACGTTGAGTCATTCATGAGCTGCTCCCTGGGTGGCAGTGGCTCCTTGGGCTGTGGTTACTCCTCGGGTGGTTGCGATAGCAGCTTTTCCTCAGTTGGCAGCTCCTCTTATGTGTGCTGTTCACAGCTTTGGTGGCTCTTCTTGCTGGTTGGGGGAGGCTTCACATACAGCTGCTGATCCTCAGAGGGTATGGTGATCAGGAGGCTGCTGCGGCTTGGATCTGCTGCGTTGATTTAAGGGCACATAGTGCAACAAATCAAGCCACAACGTACCAGGCACTGAAGACAAATATATTCACAATATTAATAACCCCAAATAAATGTGACTGCCCAAATTAAGAGGATTAGGGGATAAGGAAGAAAGATGAGAAAAATACAAAAGAGAGAAAAGAAATGTAAGAAAAAAAAGGAGTTCAAAAATGAAATTGGGAAAAATGACGCGGAAAAAAAAAAAGAGTGAAAAGAGAGAACGAAGTAGAAGAGGGGAAGAGACTATTTGTATGAGGAGAAAACTCTGATAGAACCGCCACTAATCCCAACAGATTCCAGCAACAGATCACTGGAGATGAATGCAAACTACAAATAATCAATAATATCAAGAGAGGCAAGGGAAAACAGAAGCACAAAAATAACTGACGGGTAGCGGGGGTGGAGAGAGGGGAAAAGCCAGCAAAAGAAAAAAAAAGGAAAAAGCAAAACAACCTCACAATCAGTCCTAAACCACACACACACACACACACACACACACACACACACACACAAACAACAACAACAACAAAACCCAAAATACTCAACAATCAAGCAAACAGCAACAAAACATAGAAAGATAAAAGAAGGGAAAAAATTTTGGATAGTGAAGAAAGATAAGGGATAGGTGTATAAGGATTTAGAACAGTGAAGTGGAAATAGGATATATAATTAGGGTGAAATTTTGACAGGGGGAAAAAGAAGGAATCAGGAAAATCTAAAGCAGGAATAGGGTAAGAGAAACAGGACAACAAAAAGGGAAAAGTGGGGAAGAGGGTTTTAGCATATAGGTAAAATTGAGGTAGGGAAAATTGATGCTATAGGAACGATGAAAATAGAATGGAGAACACTAATCCCAAAATAAAATAGAGAGACAATAAAATGTCACTTTAAAAAAATGGTAAAGTGGTAGCAGCAATAATACTGGTTAAACATAAAAATGTGGTAATTAAAAGGATAAAATCAGCTGATGGAAAAAGAAGAAAAAAATTGCTTTCTTAGTTAAAAGGTGAAAAAAGAAAAAAAATTGCAAATGTGAAGGTAATTCGGTTCTTCTACTCTTCAGTCTGGCTCGCCTTGGTCTTGCCAGTTATTCAGGAGAGTGTTGAATTTCCCTGCGATACACTGTTTCTCAGTGTTGTAAACCATAGTCCTGATTTTAAAGCAGGCCGTATTTGTGTCCCAGACTGCCTTAATTTGTGTTTAGCTGAGATTAAGGTTGTGGCTCAGCCTCTGGGTGGCAGTATTTTTGGGTTGGCCTCTGAGGCTATACAGCTCCTCTATCCAGTAGCAAGGGTTTATTTTCTCTATTGCACTTAAAACTGGTTTGGGGAGGTCAACTCCCCAGAACTGGTTCTTTAATCATGGCTCTGGTCTATGTTATTGCTGGGACTGAAAGTCCCTCTATAGGCCAGACCCTGTTAACGCCCAGGGACTGATCAGATTATTTTAATCCTTCATCTCGTTCAGGGTCTAATCTGGGTGTGGCTGTGCTCCTTGCCTGGGGGCTAGGTGGAGGAGTCCCACACTCCGGAAAGTATGGCTGCCCTAGTCCTGGGCCCAGGGGTGTCTCAGCACTATATTCGCTGGCACCTCTCCCGGCGCCCCCTTTCTCCCCAGCCTCTCCCCAGATTCCACTCATCTGCACCTTCTCCCTCTCTTCAGCACAGGTGAGTGTCTGTATCTGAAATGTCCTATGAACAGGGTTCAGTGAAAATAAACAAACAAATGCTGGCCACAGAAACGAGGAAGTCTGAATTTCTGTAAGCTCCTCTCTTACCAGCACTGCATGGTCTGTTCAGCTGTTGAGGCAGCCCCCTCTAGGCTCAGTCCTCCGTAATCACAGAACCCAGATCTCAAATCCCCCTGTGCCAGGAATCCCGCGGATCTCTTTTCCCCAGTCAGGGGCTGTGCCTGTCCCAGTGCCATGCGGTCTCCCTCTGACCCTCTGGGCTCAGAGGTCTGGCAAACTTTCCTGCCCAGATCCCTGGTTCTTTTACCTTTCCAGGGGAGCTCTGCCCTTCCCTACTGCAAACCGTCTCACCAGCTGAGTAATTTCCCCAATTCGCGGTGGGTGTTATTAGTTTCAGCTGCTTACTCCATCTGCTCTGGCACAAGACCTGGGATGCGTCTGCCTATATCGCCGCCATCTTGTAGAAATCAAAGAGACTGTCTTGACTCCATTGAATGCTCTCGCCTCCTTTGTGAATTAATAATACAGCGTAATGACTTGGGTCCACTTCTGGGTTCTCTGTTCTGTTTCAGTGGTATATATGTCTTTTCTAGTGCCAGTAGCAGGCAGTTTTGAGAATGGTGGATTTATAATATAGCTTAATATCTGGTGTTGTGAGCCTTCCATATTTTTTTGTAGTTCCCTGGATTGCTGAGGCTATTTTCACTCCATATGAATTTTTGGAGGGTTTGTTCTTTGTCTGTGAAATATTCTGTTGGTATATTAATGGAGATTACATTGAATCTATAAATTGCTTTGGGTAGTATGGACCTCTTAATAATGTTAATTCTGCCAATCCATCAACACGGTATATTAGTCCTTTGGTTGATATCTTTATCTCCTTTTCAATATTCTGTCATTTTCCAAGTGCAGTTCTTTTACTTCCTTGAGTTTTTTCCTTAATTCCTTTATTGCAATGGTAAGTGGGATTCTTTTCTTAGTTTATCTTTTTGGGAGTTCATTCTTGGTAAATTAAATTACATATATTTATGGGTGTTAATTTTGTATCCTGATTCATGACCAAATTCATTTATTATGTGCTTTTCCGGTTGGGATGACTTTTATTTCTTCATTTCTGAGCACTATGGTAGCACTTCCTGTACTATGTTGAACAGGAATGGTGAAAATTGGCATCACTGTCATGTTCCTGTTCTTTCATGGGAAATGGTTTTAGTTTTTGCCTATTGAGTATGATGTTGGCTGTGGGTTTCTCATATATGGCCTTTATCATGTTGAGTATGCTCCCTCTATTACCACATTGCTGAGACTTTTTATCAAAATTGGGGGTTGGGTTTTTTCCAATTCTTTTTCTGTGTCTATCAATATGATCACGTGCTTTTCAACCTTCAGTTTGTTTATGAGTTGTATCACATTTATTGATTTGTGAATACCATACCAGCCTTGCATCCCTGGAATATATCCCAGTTGATCATGTCATTTGGTCCTTTAATATAATGCTGGATGTGATTTGCTAATACTTGGTTGAGGATTTTAGTATCTGTCATTATCAGCTTTATTGGCCTGTAATTCTGTTTCTTTGTAGTGTCTTTACCTTCTTTTGGAATTAGAATAATGCTGACCTCATACAAAGAGTTTGGAAGTATTCTTTCCTCTTTGATTTTCTGAAACAGTTTGAGGAGTATAGATTGTAGTTTTCTGACTGTTTGGTAGAACTCCCCTGTGAAGCTGTCCAGACCTCAGCTTTTGTTGGTTGGAAGTGTTTTGATTACTGCTTCTATTTCATCAGTTGTTATGAGCCTATTCAGGTTTCTTAATTCTTTCTGAATCAGTTTTGGTAGTTTGCATTTTTTACTGACTTCATCTATTTCATCCACATATCCAGCATTTTGGCATATAGTTGTTCATAGTATTTTCTTACAATCCTTTGAATTTCTGTGGTGCCAGTGCTTACTCCTCCACTCTTGTTTCTGATTTTACTTATTGGAATCGTGTGTGTTTGTTTCTTAATGAGTCTTGCTAATGGTTTATCAATTTTGTTTATCCTTTCATGGAACCAGTTTTTGGTTTCATTGAATTTTTTTTTTCTACTGTAATCTTTATTTTTTCCTTCCGCTACTTACTCTGGGCTCTTCTTGTTGGTTTCTTTCTAATTCTTCAGTTGTAGGGATAAATAGTTTATTGCTGATTTTTGTTATTTTCTGAGATAGGTCTATAGTGCTATGAAGTTCCCTCTCAGGACTTCTTTTGCTGTTTCCCAGAGATATTGTGTTGTTATTTGTTCATTTTCCTTTTTTCCCAAAAAGTCTTTGATGTTTTCTTGATCTCATTGTAACAAATTCATTGTTTAATAGCATGCTATTTAGCCTCTAAGTGTTTAAATGTTTTTGGGTGTTTTTACACTAGTTGATTTCTCATTTCATTCCACTGTGATCCAAGAAGATGCTTGATATGATTTAAATCTTCTTGAACTTGTAGGGACTTGTTATGTGTCCTACCATGTGGTCTATCTTTGGGAATGACCCCTGTGCACTTGAGAAGAAAGTATATTCTGCTCTGTTGGGGTGAACGTTCTAAAATGTCAATTAAATCCATCTGATGCAGTGTGTCCTTTAGAGTCTCTGAATCATTGTCTTGTCACATGGAAGATCTATCCAGTGAAGTGATAGGAGTGATAAAAGTCTGCTACTATGACTGTCCTGTTTTCAGGCTCTCCATTAAAGTCCCCTGGAAGTCTCTTTGTTTGATTTTTGTTTGTTTGTTTCAGATGTATAAGTAATTCTTTCTGAATCAATTTTGGTAGTTCGCATTTTTTACTGACTTCATCTAATTCATCCACATTGTCCAGCATTTTGGCATATAGCTTTGAATTGGCATGTATATACTAGAGGACCGGTGCACAAAAATTTGTGCACTTGGTGGGGAAAGGGGGTTCCATCAGCTGGGTCTGTGCCCCCTGCAGTCTGGGACCCCTCAGGAGAAAACAACCTGCTGGCTTAGGCCTACTCCTGGGGGGCAGAGGGCAGGCCCAATCCCTAGGTTCAGCCCCTTGTCGGGCTCAGAGCAGGGCTGATTGGGGAGTTGGGGCGCCTTCTCCTGTCATGCACAAAGCAGGGCAGATTGGGAGGTTGCGATGCCACCCTCACTCATGCTCAGGGTAGGGCCGATTGGGGGGTTGGGACACCGCCCCCAGTCACACTCAGGACTGGGCTGATGGGAAGGTTATGGCTCTACCCCGTCACACACAGAGCAGGGCCCGAGGGGGAGAAGAGGGTGGGGCCCAGCACCCTGTCAAACACAGAGCAGGGCTTATCAGGGGTTTGAGGCGCCGCACCCTGTCACACACAGAGCCGCAGGGCGATCAGGGGGTTGGGGAGCTCCCCCCATCAGGCACCGAGCAGGACTGACCAGGGGGTTGGGGCGCCTTCCCCTGTCATGGACAGAGCACAGCGGATAGGGAGGTTGAGGTCCCATCCCCTGTTACACATGGAGCCGCAGGGCGATCAGGGGTTTTGGGTGCTGCCCCCTGTCACGCTGATCCCCCTGCGTGCCGGGAGCCCTCTCAGCTCTGCTGATCCCGGTGCTGGGAGGCATATTACCCTTTTACTGTATAGGATAGAGGCCTGATGCATGGGTGGGGCTGGCTGGTTTGACCTGAAGGGTGTCCTGGATCAGGGTGGGGGTCCCCACTGGGGTGCGTGGCCAGGCTGGGTAAGGGGCTGAGGGCTGTTTTCTGGCCGACTGAAGCTCCCAAATGCTTTTTTTTTCTTTTGTTTTTATTCTGGGCCAGCTTTAGCTCTGGCTCCAGCTGTGAGGCCTCTGCTGCTGAAAGAAGGTATCTGGTTTGTTTGGGTTCTATAATCGAAACAATATAGAACTCCAGCTCTGAGATCCCGGGCTCACTGAAAGCATGTTTCTGGGGCTTTGTTTAGCTTCTATATTTGTTACAATGTTTCTTAAACTGCAAGCTCAGAGGCCAGCAAGGCAGGCTGGGAACGTTGGTGTCCTCTGTCACTGAAGCAAGCAAGCCTCATGTTAGTTTCAAGCTGCCTGGCTGCCAGCCGCCATCTTGGCAGGCAGCTAATTTGCATATCTCGCTGATAGCCAAAGGGAAGAGTACTGGTCGTATGCCTATTACCATGTTTCTCTTTTATTAGATAGGAGATATACATATATTCCTATGTTGGATGAATATTTATTTTCTAGGGTAATATTTTCTGCTGGTTGATCGCTTTGGTATCAGGCAGTGACATTTCTGTCTCTTGTGATGGCCTTTATTAAAAAGTCTATTTTGTCTGATATGAATATTGGTACTCCAGCCTTTTTTTCTTTCCATTTGCATGGAAATTTTCCCATTCCTTCACTCCAATCCTTTGTGTGTCTTTTGTTTTCAGATGGCACTCCTGTATACAGCATATAGTTGCATCATATTATTGTATCCATTTTGATACCCTATGCCTTTTGATTGGAGCATTTACCTATTTATATTTAGAGTTATTATTGATAGGTATTTATTTCTTTCCATTATCTTTCTGTATGGCTAAGTTTCTGTCTCTGTTTCTCATTCTCATTACAGCAATCCCTTTGCATTTCTTGTAATGCTGGCTTGGTGACAATTTACTCTTTTAGCCTTTTTCTGTCTATGAAGCTCTGTATTTGACTGTCTATTTTGAAGGAAAGAATTGCCAAATATAGTAATCTTGGTCTCAGATCCTCTCTTTCCATTAACTTGAGTACTTCATGCCAATCCCTCTGGCCTGTAGAGTTTCAGATGAGATATCAGGACTCATCCTTATGGGGACGACTTTGTAGCTAACAGTTTTCTTTTTAATTGCTGCCTTGAAGATTCTCTCCTTGTCTTTAATTTTTGGCATTTTAATTATGATGTGTCTGGGCACGTGTTTGGGTACTTCTTCTTTTGGGTTCTCTTTGGCTCTTGACCTTGTGTGGGATTTTTCTTTACCACGTTTGGAAAGGGTTCTGCCATTGTTTTTTCAAAGACCGTCTCTACGCTTTTCTCCCCTCCTGCCTCTTTTGGCACACTCGCTATTCTAATACTGTTATGTAAGTGGTCCTCCTGTTTGTATTATGTCATTTTATATGTAGGACTGTTCTTCTTTTCATAGTCATTATATCTTTTTTCATGCTGTTGAGCTCTTTTACCTTCATAACCCTGAAGTCAGATTCAGATAAATGTCTTCTCTGTGCTTCATCTCTCTCTATATCTGGGGAATTCTCTAGTTCTCTCATTTGGGGGTTGTTTCTTTATTTCCTCTTTCTGGCTTTCTGTGTGGGTGTGTGGTGACAAGTTAGGTAGATCCTCTGTGCCTCTCAGTCTCTAGTGCAGAACATTGTTAAAGGATGTTTCTGACTAATTAGATCAGGCAAAGACTCAAAGCCTCCAGAGACCTCCTCTGTCTATAGACTGATAGGATTCCAACTTAACTTGCTTCCAAGGCAAGGGTCCTCAGGTTATAGCAAGAGTTTGTTTCAACAGGGTGGGGCAGTTGCTTCTGTGTGGAGGTTTATTGTTATTTATAATCTCTTAAGTGTCCTCAGGGCAAGGTTTTTCCCAGTAGTGTGTGTTAATTGTCACTCCTCCAGGAAAGGCAAATGTCTGCATGGGAAAGATTTTCTCTGCTGCATGAGGAAATGACTCCTCGCAGGAAACTTGAAGTGTCTGTCTTCTGTGCTGGAACCCTTGACTCCCCACTTCTGGCTTTTTCCTTCAAAGCTTCAGTCCACTTCACCCTCCCTTTGCCAGGGCACAAGGTGTGTGGCTCCACAGGGAAATTTGTGTGCTGGCCCTTTAAGAGTATACCTGAATTTCTAGCTGTCTCTCCCTGGCAGACAGTGCCCTGCTGCTATTCACATCCACAGGTTATATGGGTACCCTCCTCAGTTCTGGTGCTCTCTGCTAGGAGGCCCAGCTTGGGGAATAGACCCAGAGTTCTCAGTGGCAGTCCTCCACAGCTGAGATATCTCTCCGAGACTTCAGTTGCTGTCTGAGGGTTTCAGGCCCGCCCCTTCAAGCCTCCTCTCCTCCTACCAGTGTCTAAGTGGCCTCCACCTTCGATCCTCTGGTGTCAGGGTTCTCTCCTGTGAGTTTTCCATTGATTATTCAGGAAGTTGTTCTGTATTTTAGTTGGAATATCAGTTTGTTCCTGGGAGCATGTCCCTGCATCATCCATGATTCTGCCACCATTCTTTTAAATATATTTGTACTTATCTCAGAGAGGAAAGGAGAGCTTGTGAGAGTTAGAAACATCAGTCATGAGAGTGATTCATTGTTCAGTTCCCCCTGCAAGCCCCAGACTGGAAATTGAGCCCACACCCAGGCAAGTGCCCTTGACCTGAATCAAATCTGAGCCGTTCAGGCTGAAGGCCAGTGATCTGTACACTGTTCCAAACTGGCTAGGGTTCTGCCACCTTTTTCAATCTTCTTCAGAATCCCTCTGCATTGTAAAGTCCCTGCTAACATTCTTGTCCAATAGGCTTCTCTTTCATGTGGTTTCATGACGGAGTTGTGCATGAAGGCCCTAATGTCCTGTGAGTGCACATTCTGATCAATAGCACCATCACGAAATGTGCATTGAGGGATGCTCAGTAGGAATATAGTAACAGAAACCTGCCATGTCTCTTGCTGTTTCTGTCTCTGTTTGGATCATGATGGAGCCCAACTAAGGCTCTTGTTTCCAATAGGGTGTTAAAGGATACACCCTGGATTTCAAGCCATGTTCTTCTGAGAATACTTTGGAAAGGTTCCCTACTCTAAAATGTATTAGGCCATTTAATTATAAGACCAGATCTTTTTATAAGGATAAGGCTTTCATTTTTTTAATTTTTTTTTATTCCTTAAAGTATTTCAAAGCGTATTAGAGATGTGTCCTTTTTTTTTGTTTTCTCCCTTTGACCTTCCCAGCTTCCCCCCCACCCCAGTTTTTATTTCTTATTGAATTAATAGTCTAAGAATCACATAGATATATAAAGATATACTTTGTGCTTCCAACAATCATGTACTTAATGAGGAAATATGAAGACCAAATAACGACATCTTAATCAGGAGAATATAAGTACAATAGGTCCTCATGTTACATTTAAGATCTATTCCTGCAGCACGTCATAATGATTTTTGCCGTAGAGTCAGAACCCACCTAGATAAGCATCTACATCACTCACATGGAGCACACATACCCAGCAGTAATGAGGTGAAACAATAAAAAAAAAATAAAATATAAAAGTAAAAAATTAAAAGTAAAATAATGATTCCTGACCTTTACTTGTGCTAAATCCTACCTAATAATAGACAAACAGGGTAACTGACAGTATCTTCCCTTAAGCTCCCATTGGCTAATCAGCATGATATGCAAATTAACCACCAACAAAGATGGCGGTTAATTTGCATAAGTAGGTGCCCAATGGCTATAGGCTATTGGAGCCTGCAATCAGAGCTGAGAGTTCCCCTGCCAGGGCCTGATGCCTTGGTCAGAAGTGTTAGGCCTGCCGAAACCGGTTTGGCTCAGTGGATAGAGCGTCGGCCTGCGGACTGAAGGGTCCCAGGTTCGATTCCGGTCAAGGGCATGTACCTGGGTTGCGGGCACATCCCCAGTGGGAGATGTGCAGGAGGCAGCTGATCGATGTTTCTCTCTCATCGATGTTTCTAACTCTCTATCTCTCTCCCTTCCTCTCTGTAAAAAATCAATAAAATATGTTAAAAAAAAAAAAGAAGTGTTAGGCCTGGGCAAGGGCGGAGCTGGGATGTTGGGTAGCAGGGGGTAAGCCAGCGATGGTGGGGAGCAGGAGAGGGGTTGGCGATGGTGGGAGCTGGGGGTCCTCTGCCCAGGCCTAATGCCTTTGCCAGAGGCATTAGGCCTGGGCAGGGCTGGAGCCGGTAATTGCAGGGGTACTATTGGTGCCTTCCCAGGTCTAATGCCTTTGCTAGAGGCGTTAGTTTTGAGCAGGGGAGGAGCCTGTGATTGAGGGGAGCATGGGGTCTCCTGCCTATGGCATTAGGCCTTGGCAGGGGTGGAGATGGCAATCCTGGGGAGTTGGGGGTCCCCTGCCCAGGCCTAATGCCCCGGCCAGAGGCATTAGCCCTGTGCAGGTGCAGAGCCAGCAATTTCGGGGAGCAGGGAGGCAGCTGGCGAAGGCGGGGAGCAGGGGCAGAGCCAGTGATCATGGGGAGCAGGGTCTGAGCAGGCAATTGAGGGAGTTGGTGGTCCCCTGCCCAGAGCTAATGACTGGACCACAGGCATTAGGCCTGGGCAGGGACCAAGCCGGCAATTGGTGTGAACTCCAGAGGAAACACCTTTTCTGACTGCTCATTGGTTAAGCTCCCTCTATGCCACTGGTAATATTCTTAGTAAATTGGGTAATAAGAATCAAAATAGGTGATGTAGGGTTTTTTACCGCACTCCTGGAGAGAAAAGGAAGGTCCACTGCTGGAGGGGTAAGAAATGTCATATCCTATCCTTGCTGGTTTTGCTGAGTGGATAATGCCTTTGCCTGCCCACTGCTGAGTCTTGGTTCAATTCTGGCTAAGGGCATGTACATAGGTTGCAGGCTCCTCCCTGGCCTGGGCCTAGGTCAGGGCTCATGCAGGCGGCAACCAATCAAAGTGTTCCTCTCACTTTGATGTTTCTCTCTGTCTTTCCCTTTCTCTTCCACATTCTTGAAAAATCAATGGAAACATATTCTCAGGTGAGAAGGAAGGAAGGAAGGAAGGAAGGAAGGAAGGAAGGAAGGGAGGAAGGAAGGAAGAAAAGGAAGAAAGAAAGAAATGTCATATCCTATGAAAGACACATCTTGAGAATGCCTAAAAAATGTTGTCATTTTTTTCATAGTAAAGGGACTGGAGTCCGTGTTGATGAAAACACCTTGGTGGCTGAGGTTGACTGGCAGTGGCTGCAACGGCGGGGTGATTGAGCTGATGTCTTCGCCTGATCAGTCCGGTCGCCGCCCACAAAGGGAGGCCAGGCTGTGGCTTAGGCCCACTCCCCAAAGGGAGCATGGAGCAGGGAGTAGGACATCCCCTGAGGGCACCCAGTGTGTGATAGGGGCCAAGCTGGGCTCAGGGGCCCCACTCCAGTGCACAAATTTTTGTGCACCTTGCCTCTAGTAAATAATAAAAAACATAAAGCACATATGTAAATACATATAAATGATGGAAGTTTTTTTAAAATAAATACTCAGAGGATGGCACTGTAACCACAAAATGATGTACCTCGAGTCCAATGTAACCCGAGGATGGTCTGCATTTTCTTAACAGACTGAAAAGTGATTAATGTGGGTTCTGATGGTGTTTTAATGAAAACAAGGGTGGGAAGGCACACTTGAAAGAGTCAGGCATTGCAAGTTCCAAATCATTGCATGCACATAGTTGTGAAGAAATCAGGTAAAAGTGACTTATTCATATTAGTAAAGAGATGTTTTAAAATCTAACATAGAGACCCTCACTATAAATTATGTTGGAAAAATGAAAGTATTGAGAGCATCAGTGTAGTTAAGAAGAATATGCCTCTGCACTTGAATATAGACAAGCAGCCTGCCCATTTCAATTTTGGATGAGCTAGTGAGCAAAGAAAATTAGTGAAAGGCTCACTTAGTGGCATTAGTGGAAAGAATTAGCACTGGAACATAGTAATATTTATGGGAAAGTAATATTTCTCATATTTGAAGGAGATTAGTGCCCTTCATATAAGCCATTAAATAATACCGCTAAAGAGCAGTTAAATCTCAATGGCCATCATTACCAAAATTCAGTTTCTACCTTTAAATTATTCAGCATTAGAAGAGAACCATGCTAAATTGGTGATAAATTATGAAATGATTAGAGGCCCGGTGAATGAAATTCAAGCACCGGTGTCATCCCACAGCTTGGCCTGCGGCCTCACACAATCTGGGACCCCTTGGGAGATGTGGGACTGCCAGGTTAGGTCTGACATCTCCTGAGGGATGTAGCAGTGCACAAAACGGCAGGCAGGTGGGCAGGAGCCCAAGCTGGAGCCAGGTGCTGTGTTCCCGCTCATCCAAGCCCCACTCCACCTGCCACCACCAATTGGTAGCACTGTGGCATAGGCAGCGAAGGCTCCTGCTGCCACAGCTGCACTCTCCAGGTATGAGCCTGGCTTCTGCCTGAGCAAGGGTCCCACTCTGGGAGCTCCCTGACCACCAGGGGGAAGCTCCTGTGTTGAGCATCTGCCACCTGCTGGTCAGTGTGCATCATAGCAACGACTCATAATGGTCCCTTAGGCTTTGGCCCAATAAAACCTTACTATTCACAGATGACATCTTGCCACTATTAGAATACTTGTGGCCCTAATTAATTAATTAATACTAAGGAAATACTAATTAATACTAAGGAATTAATTAGAAGAAATATTGTAATGCCGCTATTTGCCCTTTCTCTATAATAGAAGTGTCAACCAAATTCAGGATTGACCATGACAAATTGAAACACATGCATACCATTGGCGCCAGCAAGAGCTGCATATGTTTCGCACATGGGCAGGTCAACCTAGAGTGACAGAGAGAGAGCGAGAGGGTGTAAACTTGCTTAATTAGACCTGCTGTCTAAGGTAGCTAAATTTTTTCCAACCCAGTGAAGCAGCACAACTTCTCTTTCAGGTAATTGTGAGCAACACAGCAGTAAATTTCAACACAAAGCAGGTTATTATTGTAGCTCACCCAGGGAGAACAAAGAGTAAACCATTTAACTGCAGCAGTGTTTGACTATATTCTTCACAGTGAGAAAACCTGAAGTCATTTACAAGTTCCATCATTTCTTCCTTATTTTCAGTCAGGTCAAGTTTCTCAGCTTTCTAAATCTCTGTTTTCTGGCTAATGAAGAGAAAATAGGATACCACCGAGTCTACCATCTACCTATTCCACGACTTCTGTGAGGATCAAAAGACACACGGGAAAATGCTTCACAGACATTTGGTTAGTGTAAAATATTCCCACCTGGCTCTAAACCAAGTCATGTTCCAGGACTGAAGAAACTGCAAGGAGGTGAGTTGCTGGGGAGAGGAAGCCGGGCATTGCTACATGATGTCATTACCCAGATGGACACTTAGCATATTTGCCTTTTATAAATGTAGATTGCCAGTGCACATCATGTATACTGGCTGTGGGTCTGATGGTCACAAAGACATACAGTCAGTCACTCAGTCTTTTATATGTAGAGAGAGGCCCGGTGTACAAAAATTTGTGCACTCGAGGGGGAGGGTGGGTCCCCTCAGCCCGGCCTGTGCCCTCTCGCAGTCTGGGACCCCTCGGGAGATAACGACCTGCTGGCTTAGGCCTGCTCCCGGGTGGCAGAGGGCAGGCCCAATCCCTAGGTGCAGCCCCTGGTCGGGCTCAGAGCAGGGCTGATTGGGGAGTTAGGGCACCTTCCCCTGACACAAATAGAGAGGGCGGATAGGGAGGTTATGGCCCCGCCCCCTGTCACACACAGAGCCTCAGGGCGATCAGGGGGTTTGGGCACTGCCCCCTGTCACGCTGATCCCGGTGCCGGGAGGCCTCGAGGCTCAGCTGATCCCGGTGCTGAGAGGCATAGTACCCTTTTACTATATAGGATAGAAGTCTGGTGCACGGGTGGGGCCCGGCTGGTTTGCCCTGAAGGGTGTCCTGGATCAGGGTTGGGGTCCCCACTGGGCTGCCTGGCCTGCCTGGATGAGGGGATGATTGCTGTTTGCAGCAGGTCACACACCTGTCAGGGTGGGGGTGCCCACTGGAATGCCTGGCCAGACTGGATGAGGGGCTGATGGCTCTTTCAGGCTGGTCAAGCCCCACCCCAGTGGATACCCTAACCCCATGAAGGTTTGGCCAGCCTGGGTGAGGGGCTGAGGGCTGCTTTTAGGTTGGCCAAGACCCTGGCGATGGAAGCTCCCAGCCTCTCCTCTTTTTTGTTTTTGTCTTTGTTTTTTTATATTCTGGGATTTATTTACCTAGTATAATTGAAAATTTGTAGCCTTGAGTGTAGCTCAGAGCCAGCCAGGGCGGGCGGGAGGCTTGGCTTCCTCCATACCAGGGGCAGCCCAAGCCTCCTGCTCGCTCCAGCTCCGAGGCCACGGCCAGCTTAAAGCAGGAATCTAGGATTTATTTATCTTCTATAATTGAAAATTTGTTGCCTTGAGTGGAGCTCAGATCCGGTCATGGCAAGCAGGAAGCTTGGCTTCCTCCATCACTGGGGCAACCAAGCCTCCTGCTCGCTCCAGCTCCATGGCTGCCAGCTGCCTTATTGGTTGGTTTAATTTGCATATAGTCACTCTGATTGGCGGGTGGGCATGGCTTAGGTGTAGTGAAGGTACAGTCAATTTGCAAGTTTGTCCTTTACTAGTGTAGACTAGAGGCCTCGTGCACAAAAATTTGTTCACTCGGGAGGCCTGTCAGCCCAGCTTGTACCCTCTTGCTGTCTGGGACTCCCTCGGGGGTTGTCCACCTGCTGGCTTAGCATGTCCACCTCAGCTGGAAGTCAGACATCCTTCTGGCCACCCGAGAGCCCTCAGGAATGTCCACTTGCCAGCAGGGAGAAGGCGTAAGCTGCAGTAGGACGACCTTAGCACTGCTGAGAAGGCTTGAGAGGCTCCCAACACCACCACTGCGCTGGCCCCCATCAACCTGGCCTTTGACTGAGTAGAGCTCCCCCTGTGGGAGTGCACTGACAACCAGGGGGGCAGCTCCTGCATTGAACATCTTCTCCCTGGTGATCAGCGTGTGTAATAGTGATGAGTCATTTCCAGTTGTTCTGCTGATAGAGTTAATTTGCCTATTAGCCTTTTGTTATATAGGACAGAGGCCTGGTGCACCAGTAGGGGCTGGCTAGTTTGCCCTGAAGGGTGTCCCGAATCAGGGTGAGGATCCTGCTGTTATGCCTGGCCAGCCGGGGTGAGGGGCTGAGGGCTGTTTTTAGCCCCCTGGTGACCCATGCTCCCAGACTCTCCTTTTTTTAGTTTTTGGGGGATTTATTGTTTTTTGGGGGGTAGTTTATAATTGAAACTTTGTAGCCTTTATCGGAGTCCAGGGCCAGTCAGGGCTGGTGGGAAGCTTTGCTTTCCTCATCGCCAGGGGATACCCAAGCCTCCTATTTGCTCCAGCTCTGTGGACACTGCCATCTTACTTGGATTCATTTGTATAGTTCCTCCCGATTGGCTGGTGGGCGTGTCTTGTGGGTGTAGCAGAGTGATGGAATGATGGTTGTTTTGCATCTTTCTGTTTTCTTAGTGTAGACTAGAGGCCTGGTGCACAATATTTTTGCACTCTGAGGGGGTCGCTCAGCCTGGCCTGTGCTCTCTTGTGGTCTGGGACACCTCGAGGAATGTCCACCTGCTGGCTTAGGCTCACTCCCCAGGAGACTGGGCCTAAGCTAGCAGTCAGACATCCTTCTGGCAGCCCGGGATGTCCACTTGCCAGTGTGGAGTAGGCCTAAGCCGCAGTCGGACATCCTTAGTGCTGCTGAGGAGGCAGGAGAGGCTCCAACCACCACCGCTGTGCTGGCAGCCATCAGCCAGGCTTGTGGCTGAGCAGCACGCCCCCTGTGGGAGCACAGTGACCACTGAGGGCAGCTCCTGCATTGTGTGTCTGCCCTCTGGTGGTCAGTATGTGTCGTAGGGACCAGTCATTCCCAGTTGTTCTGCTGTTAGGGTCAATTTGCATATTACCCTTTTAGTATATAGGATAGAGGCCTGGTGCATGGGTGGGTGCTGTCTGGTATGCCCTGAAGGTTGTCCCGGATCAAGCTTGGGGTCCCGCTGGCATGCCTGGCCAGCCTGGGTGAGGGGCTGAAAGCCATGTTCAGGCTGGCCATGCCCCCCGGCTTCCCAAGCTCCCAGACTCTTCTTGAGTGGAAACCAGCGCTGGCTGGAAGCAGATATTGGGGATTTATTTATCTTCTATTAGTGAAACTTTGTAGCCTTGAGCAGAGCCCACGGCCAGCCAGGGCAGATGGGAAGCTTGGCTTGCTCCATCGCCTAGGGAAACACAAGCCTCCTGCTTGCTCCAGCTCTGTGGCTGCTGTCATCTTTGTGACAGAGTGATGGTTAATTTGCATATTGTTTTTTTATTAGATAGGATATATAGATATGCCCTAGTGCACAACAAGAGCACAAGGCTTGTCCTCTGTCCAAAATGTTTTTGAAAGTACACCATGAAATGTTCTTAGATAAGTGAGGAAGTTGATTTTGAAATTGCATGTGCATTACTTGGCATATTATGGACTTCTGGGAGCAATGGAAAGTGTTTTCACCGAGAAGCTAATAATTCAATACTTGCATAATGAAGGAATTATTAGTTCATAAGTGAAAGTGCATGGTGAGTGAGTGTAGCAGGACGATTAAGAATCTTTTAGGAACGTTGACAAGAGATTGTGAGAAAGACAGTGCAAAGTAGAGAAGGAGAAAAATTGACAAATGAGTGTCAAGATATAGGAAGGCACTGATAAATATGTATGTGGACATCACGGAAATTGCTTGAACTTTGTTCAGGAGTGGACAGGTTTTTCCCACCGATGGTAATTTATGAAATTAAGGAGGATATAGAGGGAGGACAAGATGTCAAAAGATAATACATTCCAGAATAACATTCTACAGTGCATTTAACCATGAGCTTATTGGAGTCTTAGAGGAAATGTAAACATTTTCATTGAAAGAGGAAATAAAGTGGTGCTTTGAATAGTTGCTTTTTCCTTAAAACATTCATCTCCATTGTGATACCCTCACGTAAGTATTTGTCATTTACAGGACCGCTGTCATGTGTGAGAGAGAATTATGCAGGCGTTCTTTGCAAAGAGAAAACCCCTTCCAGGAGAAATTACCATTTGTCTCCAAGAAATGATGATGGCACTACTAGTTATAGGTAACCGGCAACAAAACATAAGGACACCTAATATATGCTAGGTACTGTTGTTGGTGAGGTGAAATTCATCTATCATAACACTAAATATTTACCATTGACCGACTAAGTAGCATGTAGTATATTCAGAGTCCTAATTTCCATTATTTCCAACAGCAGCCAGACCTTGTCACCTTTCTGTTCCTTGTGCACCGGATTCCAGTTGTTCTAAATCCCCAACATTTCCTGATGTTTTCCTCTTCAAACATTGGAACCTACTTAGGAATAAAGTATCTCATTTTAGTTGATTGGCACTTCCCTAATGACCCATCCTTTCATGAGCTTGTTAGCTGTTTGTGTATCTTCTTTGGAGAAATGTCTCTTGAAGCCTTCTGCCCATTGGCATTTTCCTATCTGTGTAGTCAGAGTGTGTCCCTGTTCTGTATCTTAGAAGGTGATTTCAAAATACTTCTGCTTTATTTCCTTCAGTTATTCCTGCAGAGCTGATCCAGGTTCCCGAGTCAGGAAGCATTATGGCCCACCATCTAGAGAGGATGCACACTGTGACCATGGCCTTTCAGATTCTGGAGATGAGCACTCCTGTAGGAGACACAGGTGTTTAAAAGCCTTCTCTCTTTTTATCTAGTAGCACACTGCAGTTGTTAACTTGGACAAAATTAATACCGTGTTTTTTTAACATAGTGATTGTGATGCCTGTGGCAGCAGTCCTGGTAGATATTATTCTGAATATCGAACTGGAGGCTCTTACAGAGGTTCCTATGAGAGCTATGGTAAGTGTCCAGACAGACTGTGTGTAAGTGACAGGATTGGATTTAACAGGCCGCCTTGTGATTTACTCAAATTTTACTTCCATTTGCCACAGGGAGGACTATATGCAGTATGGGTTTTGTATTATCTGGGAGGTCTTGTTTTCTTTTGTTAGCAGCTCATTTGGAACAGTGCAATTCTTTCAGGGGTGAAGGATCTCACTCATTTATTGTCTTTATTAATGAAACAAAGTACAACTTTTTCTTTTTCTTTTTATTTTTTTCTCACCTGAGGATATATATCATTGACCTCGGGAGAGTGGTACGGAGGGAGTGGGGCTGAGAGAACTCTACATCAATGTGAGAGAGATACTTTGTTTCGTTTCTTCATGTACAATCCCCATCCAGCGACAGGAATGGACCCTGAAAATCAGGGTCATGCCCTTGACCTGGAGTCAAACCCGGTATCCTGCAGTGCAAACGCTGGTGCTCGACACACTTAGGCACAACATCCAGGGGGTTCTTTTCACTTTTTTCTTTTTCAGAAGGAGAATTTAACAGTGTGAAGCATAGAAATAATACGAAGGTCAGGATTTCAGCCTGTTTCCAGAAAATGTGCCTTCACATATATTCATAATCAATTATTTCAGTTAAAACATTATTCTTCAGCTGTATTTTAGATAAATGTAAGCTCCCTTGCCTGCCTCAGCAATACTGACATATTTTTAGCACAGGTGTATGTATAAAAGCATAGGTTTTCCAACTATTTAAGGCTTTACTAGGGTCATGTCATACTGACTTAAACTTATTCGTTAAGATGTGAAAGTGTTGTTATCTGTTCACTGACTTTCCAGGAAGCTCAGGTGGAGCACCACCAACATGAGGGCCCCTCTGACTTATGGTGGAAGGAGTCGCTGGGATGATTATTACAGCCGCAGATGGATATGATGGAGGGGGAATAACAATTACTGCAACAGCCGATGGGACACCCCTGTAAGAGGTCCTGAGCGTGGTGCTGGCGGGGATCATAGGATTCACCATCTACGCAGGAGAGAGTGAATCATACAGTGCAGTAGCTAAACTACTGGGCTCCTCTGGAGGAGTCATAGGGGAAGCCCCTGTGACAAAGGAAGTAGACACTGAAATAAAAAATAATGCTAAGGTTTGGTTGACATTTAATTTGTAAAGACATTGTAATCTGTTATTTAAGAATGACTAAAAGCAAACGGTGGGATGGGGAAGAAGCAAGAATTATCGACCCTTTATGAAATTTCTGCAGAGAATGCAAAATTTGAACTATTCAAGGTTTTTTCATAAGTGTTTATTTAATTACAATATACTTAAATGTTTAATTTGAATACTTGTTGTGTTAAAATTTTCAGAATAAAGTTTCCCACAAAATTGAATTTGTCTGACTTTACTACAAACATACAAAGCAATGTGTTTGGATGGTGAGTTATATTCATGGCCCAGATTTCCCAGGGTGTCTATGACCATACGTACATAAAGTCTTTGAAGTGAACTGCATAAAAAATGAAGCAGTGTGTTATTTCGTCATGGCATGCTGCCCTGTTTTCCAGTTAGGGAGGGTACACAAATGAGGTATTCTCCTTGGAAAACCTAAATGGATAAACGGATTGAAGAACCTCTGACAAGGCTGCAAAACAAGGATTCCTCCAGCTCTGTGGCCCACACTTTGCACCCTAAGATACTGATAAGGAGCAGGCCGATCCCACTGGCCCCAGGAGGAAGAGGAGACCTTGGGGAAATAGGACATGGTGGTGAGCAGCAACAGGGCAATGTGGCGTGGCAGCGCAGCAGCCTAGGCCTCGGCATGAGGAGGATTCACAGACACCTGTGGAAAGGAGTATAGGAAGAACATGTCATGGCAGCCCCTGTTGAGGGCCAGGTGGCAAGGCCTGAAGGTGCTGTGGGCGGCCTAGAGGGAGAGCTCAGAGGAGTGGCTCAAGGAATCTGCTTTGACTCTGAGTGACAGTGGACATGCACACTCCCTCCTCCTGCCTAAGCCCCCCTGCCTGAGCTGGAATTGCACTGCCCTTGTTGTACTGGTAGTTCCTGTCTCAGCCACACACCCTGCGGCACTGGTGTCACAGGCTGTATCTCTCCCAGCATCCAGGTGTCCCTGTGAGAGAAAAGCAATGACCCAGGAACCTGGCAGCACACCGGGGGAGACCCAGGCGGCCCCTCCTCACCCGTCCTGTCCGCTCACTGGGGGCCATCGCCCACTCATAGTTCTTCAGGGGGTTGAGCCACAGGTCCTTGTTGATGATCTGGTAGGGCAAACAGACCTGGGTTTGGAGAGCACAGGGACCCGAATAGAATCCCAAGCAGCAGGCGGACACAGGAAGCTGTATGCTGGCATGGCCAGCAACATCCCACCTCAGCAATCCTGCCAGATGCTGCCACACTGTGGTCAGAGAACCAGTAGAAGAAGCTGGGGCTCCTGTCCTGGTGCCTGTGCATGGAGGCTTCTCATTCACAATGCTGGTTCCACTGAATGGGAGAGGCACGGGACACCCTGTATCCTGCAAGAGAGGGGTCTGTGAAGCTGGGCACAGCACCTTCCAACCGTGCCCACCACCAGCTGCTATTTTCATTGGGCTTGGAAATGCCCTGGAGAGACCCAGCATGAAGTAATGCAGATTTCTGCTAGTGCTGGATCTTGGGTTGTTTTTAACATTTTTTTCTGATGCCAGCTGCTGCTTGTTTGATAGGTGTTAGAGAGTCTGAAGCCTGAGCCAAGCCAGGCCATGCATATGGAAAAGCTGCTACAAACAGCTTGGCTGGAGCTGCTAATTAGATGGGGTGCGGACTCAGGAAACCACTCAGGTGGAGGAAAAAGTGTGGGCCATATATATTGATTATTAAAAGTTATGCAAATGCCCCCTAGAAATAAGCAAAGTTTTACATGTCTCCCATATGATGAGAGATTACATGCATTGCCCTCTCTTCATTTTTGCATTGTCAGCTTTTATTCATTTTAAAGTGTGCCCAGGTGGTCAACAAGTGTGTACTAGCTTGGAAATAAAGTATTGAATCATTCGTTCAGAGTGATTTGTTATTTTACTTATAGTCTGTATTATTTTTATTACTTCTCCAGTTAAAATGCCAGAAGTAAAAATTCTCCATTTGAATTGCATTCTTTGCTTACAGTTTAAAATGATTTCATCTCTTCTATTATGAAATAGAATCATTACATAATCTATCGTATGTTTACATCACTCAGCTATTTTTACTTAAATGGGTCTATGAATATAACATTTTAAAATGTAGCATTTTCATTATCATAAAGGCTTAAATTCGCTGATGTCCCAAAGTCAAATTGGCTGTGTAAACATAACTGATGGGATAGTAACTGATGCACATAAACAACTTCAGAAGGAAAATTTGGTATTACTTTTGTAAACAAATCCCAATAAAATTTCTGCCACACAGGGGCCCTGATACAAAGTGACAGCCATAAGAGCCATTCACATATTCTGGGTCTAAAATATTCCCTCGAGATCTACGCACCTCTGCCACATCCCCAACATTCAAGATTTAGCTAATACCCTTGGTTCCCTTGATTTTTTATGAATAAAAGCGTTTTCAAGTGCCCCCACTGATTCCGCCTAAATTACCACCCTTATTTTCCTTCTCAACATTCTTGTGCATAATAGTACTTACTTTCTCTTCCTTGATTATCTGTTGTCTTTACCGCAAAACTCATTGCTGAATAAAATATGGTGTTTCTCGTACTTAGCACTCAGAAGGCACACGTGTAAATATCTGTTGAAAGAAGAAATTGAGGAATAACGTCTACACAAACTACATTTTGTTGTGCTTAGAAAGTAGCAAAAAGGGAATGACCATCAATTATTCTTCATAAGTCAAATAAATGGATCTTTGAACTCAACAAAAATCATGAGGCAAATCTAATTATTAGCTACTACAAAACCCTAAATATGAACGTAGAGTATAAAGGTCAATATGTAAAGAGCACCTTCAACACACCAGAAACCAAAAGGACACTGAGCAAATTAAAAGGACAATGAGGAATCACCTCACTCCTGTCAGAATGGGTAGCATCGACAAATGACAAGTGCTGGCAAGGTTGTGGAGGAAAGGGAACCCTAGCACACTGATGATGGGAAAGCAGACTGGTGCAGCCATAATGACAAACAAAATGGCATGTCCATAAAAAAATTGAAAACGGAACTCCCATATGACCCTGCCATCTCACTTCTAGGAATATATTTTAGGAAACCCAAAACACACATCAGAAAGGAAATATGTTCCCCTATATTCATAGCAGCATAATTTACAATTGCTAAGATTTGGAAAGCACCTAAGTGCCTATCAACAGGTGAGTGGATAAGACAAAGAAACTGCTGCACATTGACACAATGGAATACTACTCAGCAGAAAAAAAGGAAGAACTCTTTCATTTGCTAAGCATGGGTGGACCTATAGAGCATTATGCTCAGGGAATAAGCAAGCCAGAACTACACAAGTATCGTGTGATCTCACTCTTCTTTGGAATCTCATGAACAAAATACATTGATTTAAAAATCATGGAGGCGGAGACATGGAGGCATGGACAGGCTGTGGAAACTCACAGGGAAGGCAGGGGAGGGTGAGTGGGTGATGGCTGAGACATAACCAACCAAGGACCTTGTGTGAATGTATGCACAACCCACAGAAGGAGACAATGGGGGTGGTCAGGGCCTGGGGAAGAGAGCTGGAGTGGCCTGGAAGGGTCGCTGGGGGGAAGGAAACAGACATATGTAATACTTTCAACAATAAAGATTTTTAAAAAATAACTGCCATGAAAAAAAAAATGGAAAGAAAAAGGACTTGTTATACGTTTTCAGGGGACAGAGGCTGTGTACACTTCAGGAGGACAGGGGCCTGATGTTAGCTCCCGGTCCATAGCTTCTCAATACCTTTGACTTGGGTAGTCACTGACATTGCAATTTTCTCAGACACCTACCCTTGTCAGCACAGAAGACAGGTGACGTTTTCTAGTTGCCATCACTGCTAAACCAGAAGCCGTAGAACTAGACCCAGAAGGTAGCAACCCTGATCATCATGGTTCACTGGTTTGTGGGTAGCTGACATGAGCTAACCTCTAGGCCAAGCTCCATGGGATTCTCATTGCCCAGAGACCTGTGGGGAGTCGATAGTTCCATGCTCTGTCAGAGGTCTTCTCTGGGCATCAGAGGTGGCTTCCATCCCCTCTAAGTTCCAAGGTGTTCCTACCAAGGTGGGGAAACCATTAAGGAGAGGGTGCTGTTGACACATCTCAAAATGGACTGGGGTCTGTGCGAAGGTATATCCTTGCTTTCAAAGAAGAAAGGCTTTACCATGGGCGACACATCTTGGCCCAAGGTAAGCCTTTCTGGCGGACTTTAAAGGATCATGAATTGGATCAGAGGGGCCCGGGCCCTGGTCATGAGCTGGGGAGGGAGGACAGGAGTAGGAGCAGAGCATGGTGCTCCGTATTCACTATCTAAGGCCACAAGGGGTCAGCAAGGGCCTGTAGTTTGGAAAGGTACTTTCGTTGTTATCCTTTGCTGTGTAGAGTCTCATTAGCTGCATGCTGAGCCATTCCTAAGTGGGACACAAAGAATGTTTACTGTTTATATCAATGTTGATTGTGTCAGGATAATTCCTTTTCTGGAAGTGCCAGTAAGCATCTCCCAACAGAGCGGGATCAAGAAGGGGTTGAGGGAGAATTTCCAATCTCCAGCTCTGCCCGTGGTCCCCGAGAAGGGCAGGAATTGGATAGCTCTAACCCCAGCCATCCTGTGATCTTCTTGTTACCTTTGTCCCACACAGCAATGGGGGATGTCCTATGATTCCTCTGCCTTCAGCACTGTAACTCCTGCAGTAGGAAAGTAAGGACACCCTAAGGCGGGCTTGATTCCCTCGGCTCTGTCATTGGGCTCCGTCTGTCCTGACTCAGAAACACACGGATGGGGCACAGGCAGGTTTACAGCTGTGAGTATGGGAAACACAGAGTTTATGCCTGTATTATTATTTATTAATCATGGTATTCTTTTCCACATGAACAACTGTTAAGCTACTTTTGCTCCACCCTGGATATATAAAATGGGCTCTCACATGGTTATTGATTACTGAGGCAGGAAAGTCCCAGGAGCTGCCCACTAAGCTACAGAGACAGGAAAGCTGGTGTTGCCACTCAATTTCACTACAAAGGCCTGAGAACCAGGGGAGAAGATTATGTAAATTTCAGTCTGAGGGCAGGAGAAGGTGAGATGAGATGTCCCCATTCAATCCATGAGACACAGGGAGGGTCAGATCCTTCTTACCTGGCCTTTTGTTCTTCTAAGATGCTCAGCGGGTTGTTTGAGCTCAATCTCACGGGAGGGCAATGTGTCTGCTAAACTGAGTCAGCCAGTGACATGTCGGTCACAGCCAGGAACACCCTCACAGATACACCCAGAAATAATGTGTAATCCCAGAACCCCGTAGCCCACTCGAGATCACCATGAAATTAATCTTCACCATGAACACCTATCCTAATTGCCCTGAGAATGAGGACCTTGCTAAGATATACGCTTAAAGTGCTAAAACCGGGGAAATCCTGGAAAAATGGCAAGAATCGGTCACAGTGCAGTTTTTTCAGTGCTTCTGCCAGGCTGATTGAGACATCTAAACAGTTCTTGGCATTGTATATACACAGCAGAAATACATATGTGCCAGGTAGAAACTCATCGACGTATCGCAGAACCCCTTGAGTGTCCTTGCAAAGAGGGCACACACACACCCGATATCTCTTCCCTTGTGGGGGAAAAGGAGCCCTTTTGGAAAGAGGCCAGGTGATAAGGAGACAGGCATTGTGAGAACCGCCTCCAGATTAGGAGTCCATTGCTCTAAGGGAGAAGACATTCTCCGTAAAACAGAGTTGCAACTCCAGACCTTTACTGCTCAGTCTCCTTGGATATGGTGTCACAATGAGGTATCCCAAAAGACTGAGAGCACCTGACTCTCCTCAGTCCCTCAGCAACACAGTCCCCTTTTCTCAGTTGCTCTTCTTTCACCAACGGGCCCAGAGAGGGACCACCCACTGAGGAGGGCCATCCTGCCAAGAGAGCCTGGGCACTCAGAATTGAAGTGGGCAACAGTAGAAGAAAATCCATCTCTGGCGCTCTGCTCTGCGGTAGAGATGAAAGCACTTAAAGTGGAGATTCTCCTGAGAGCTGTAAAATGGCCCCATGCATGCTCGCCCTCTTCTCCCCATGACTGCAGTTGAAAAGGTGGAAAGAGTTGCATGTTCTGGGACTCTGACACACAGGTAAAGAGGAAACCATCACTGTCCCAAAAGAATAAGCTAGAGAGACGGTTTGCGTGCCATGGTGAGAGAGGCTCCTGCAATGTTTCTCCAGCCCATTGTGAATGAAGGCTGTGGAAGCATCTTCAGGGCACGAAGGGAGCCTGTGAGCACAGGGCCAGTTGAGTTCCCACTGTCCCATGAGCTGGCTCCACTGTGTAAAGAGTGTCACTCCTTGTGTGTGAGCAACAGTAATGATCAGCCTTGTCCTCCAACTGCAGCCCAGGCATGGTCAGCATGGCTGTGTTGCCAGACTTGGGGCCAGAGAAGTGCTCAGGGATTCCTGAGGGCCAGTGTGACCCCATAAATCAGGAGGTTAGGGGCCATGTCAGAGACATAAACGGTACCAGGTCACATAACCTAGTGCCATCACTTCTTCCAGCAAGCAGATGGTGACCTACTTTCCAGGTGTGCTGGACAAGGCACAGGACCCTGAGGGCAGACAAGGACACAGGACCCTGAAAAGACCACGAACACAATCTGGCAAGCCAACTTGAGAGAATGGGAATAGTTTGAGTGTTTCTTCTTACTCAGGACACAGAGACCTGGTGACTGGATCCAACCTCGGATGTCCTTGTCTTTCCTCCTGTGGGCATCAACATGGTACTTGACTGAGGAATTGAGGACTTCCCTCATGTGACATTGGGAGTAAAGAGCGGACAGTGACTGAGGTTGTCTCGGAAAACATCCAATCGCTTGGTTACTCCAGAACCATGGACAAATCTGTACTCTTTTATTCTTTCTCAGCCATTTCCTTGACACTCTCAGTTGCAATGAGTCCTCATGCCCCCCTTGTCCCAATCTGCATAGTGTCTGATGCTCGGGGCCCGTTATTGCCACTTCCAGAAGTAGAAATATTGGGAAGTTGAAATGTTTGGACACAGCAGACACAGGGCATACACCTCTGTGGCAGACACAGACTCAAGAGAATCTCCTGTTAAACACCAGTGAGGACTTCATACAGGTCAGGGGTAAACCACACCCAACTTCCTCCCCATATGAGGACAGAGGTGCCCCCAGATGGCCTAAGATGATTCAACCTGAGAGTCAGAGAAGGCAGCTGAGAGGGAGGTGGAAGACTCTGCTCTGTCTGCTTCTCTTACTCTTTCAAGTCCAATCCAGCTCAGTACCTGGCCCCTCGATAACTCCTACATGCATCTGAGCCCAGTTACCTTTGTATCCCACTTCCTTTCGCATGGGCTGTCACCGGCCACAGGAGGTGGACCAGACCCTCCCCTTAGGACCATTTTGCTTGTTTCTAGGTAGTTTTGGCAGAGGGTTAGTGCTCCTGAGGTAGCTCTTTGCCTTGCCTGAGGAGACATTAGACGTTGAGTAAAATCAATTGCAGGAGGGCAAGTGGGTGAAAAGAAAATGGGATCAAGGGAAGACAGAATGACTTCCCACAACGTTGAAGGTCACAATACCCATGATGGAGAGAGCTCAATAGGATTGATTGCACTGAGAGGGAAACAGGAAGTGGGATCCTGAGTTTGAGATTCAGGGAGGTGACTTGGCAAGAAACCTAACCCCAGGTCTTCTCCCAAGAGTGTGGCAGGATCTCAAATGGGGCACACCATGTTCTTCACTGTACCCCCTACATGATCCACTGGGAATCCTCACCTCTGAGCCATGTGACTTCTGGTGGCAAAATCTGCCTCATGCACAGAGAGATGGTTGGCGGGGTGTATTCTTCTGGAAAGAGTTGGATTTGGAGAACAGACAAGTCAGAACCGAGTGGTCCTTGCCAGATTGACATGGCACTGTACTCAGGTAATGACTGGAAGTCCTATGGATCAAGATGCTCCCACAAAGCTAGGGCACAAAGTTTGTATTATTGTTCATACCACAGCACAGACGTTCTGAAGAGCAAAGCGTGGTGACAACTTGGCTAAGGGAGGTCAGACATCTGTGATGGAGCAGAGCCGTGTAAATTGGATATGTTAGGCAGTGACAATATTCTATGTGATACCATGGCTTCAGTGTCAGTGCCTAAACCTGTATGTGCTCCATTAAGTCAGTTTCCACAGTAATGTCTTTGGTGTGAGATAACAGTGAAATGGTACTAATCCCTGACCTGTTCTTAAATCCATCAGCTGGACCTGTGGGCCAAGTAGACTGAATCCTCATCTCCTGGGAAAAGTGTGGGAAGCCCTAGGCACATTCCAGTTATCCTCATCCTTCCTGCAGGAAGTAGACCTCTGACCTTCATGGAGTTGCACCTTGTCCTCGTTCATTGCGCCTTGTTCTGTCAGGACCACAGGGACCCAGGGCCAGTGCTGCAGGAGTAACCACTCTCATTTAACACCATCCTCTACCTGTGTGCCCTCATGATAACACGTGACGTAGACATGCTAAGCATGATGGATGCCAGAGCAGGCAAAAGGACCACTTGCAAAAATAGTTAATAACCAATAGAGCTAAACAAATACATTTAAACACACTAATATTTATTCCCAAACCCATACTTTCAGATCAAAGAAATATAATAATTTCCTTTCAGAATGCCAACTAGGGAGAAAGATGAAACATCCGGAAATAGTACATGATAAAGAGAGAGGCACCTGACACGGAGGTTCTGTGACACATGAAAGGTCATGCTCTGTGGTGCTGAGTCTCTGACTGAATCTTATGGGAGAAGAGTGATGGGTACATGGGCCATAGTGACACCGAAAACACTTCTAATCCCTTCCATCAAAAATGACCCTTCTTCCACATCCGATAAAAATTAAACAGGTGTCCAATCGTGTTACTTGAGAAATGCAGGGACCATGTCTACCATCTGAGACCCCAAATACCCAGGGAACAGTGTGCTTCTTACTCCAGCAAGGTCTCATCAGAGAGACCCTGAGCACCCAACAGCTTGTCCTGGTTCTCCTGGTAATAGTCCCTCTTATGAAATAGTGACTACCTTCTTAAAAGGAAATGGTGGTCCACCTTTGAGGAGAAACACTAGAAGGGCCAGTGGGGGCTCCCACAGTCCTATGAACATCGAAATAACATGCAACCTATGGGCCCTGCTGTTACAGTCAGGAGCCACAAGCAATCTCAGATGCCATGGTGGAGGGTCAGCAGAGCCATTACTCTCTGGTTCGTACTGGTGTCCAGCATAGCGACATTGCTCGCCCCCCGCCCCCTCACACACACACACACACACACACACACACACACACACACACACACACAAACACACACACCCTACAGGCAGGCTCACCCTTCTGACCAGCTTTACACAGATGTGGGGCTGGGTCTCAGGATCTTCTCCGCGTCTTCATTAGCAGGGACTCTTTCCCACTGCGCTGTGACACAACTGGAGAGGGTCTACATGGGTCACTGTTGCAGCTTGGACGATTAAAGCATGATGGTAAACAAAGCAGTACTTGGGAAAATGTCACCAAGTGACTTAAATGGAGAAAATTATAGCAAAGACTTAACTTCCAGGTAGGGTGATCATCCATGTCATTTCTAAGAGCTGACATCTGCAGGGCTGGAAGTCAGAGATGGCTTACAGCCTTTGGATCATGAGGTCACACACCAGGGCTTGTGGCACCTTGGCTCAGCTTCCTTCAACAGTCCTGAACTTCTTGGCCTGATAGTTATGTGTACTTGTACTGTTTGATGCACTTTAACTGGGATTATCACTGGAAATGTGTTGCAGCATCACGGAAATCTTTGGGGACCCCTGAGGAATGGGGCCACCTCCCACATTTCTGCAAGATCCAAGCAGCCATGGGCTGCTTTTAGAAGCATCCTTTAGATACCTGAGTGCAGAGGTGATTCTGAGAGGACACAGAACCTTTCACTCAAAACCCAGCCTCAAAACTTCCTAGGTTCTGGGAAGTATTGGGAGCATAAAAAGACAGAAAATCAAATTGGAAGGAGGGGAGAAAGGAAGAGAAGGAAATAAATTTTTTTCCTTTATTCTCATTCCCACTTCATTTGTGGAGAACTGAATCCAGGTGGTCTGCACAGGTATGAGAGTGCTATGCCCAGAGCTCGGGGTCCCCAATAATCCACCACCAGGAAGCCTCCTCCGATGCAAAAGCAACGAGTCTTTATTGATCAATTCTAGAATTGGCTCCCAGCCTCTATCCGGCACAGCGGTGAGGCGAGAGAGAGTGTCCCAGGACAACAAAGGTTATATAGGGCTAGCTATTTGGGGTGGGCTTTAGGGGTGGTGTGAGTTACAGAGATTGGTCAGGGTTTTACAGCATAAGGGTCAGGAAGTGACCATCATATTCTGAAGGTTGGAGCCGTCCTCCACTGTAGCCTTATTAGGACCGTCGCTACATTTCTGGAGCTTCATTGGTCCACTCAGGTGGGTGGTTGGGAGAGTTAGGACAATACCAGCATTCTTGTGGTCACTCTCGGGGGGGGGGGCGGGGGGGGAGCGGCTTGGGCTGAGGGCCCAGCCTTGCAAGACAAGATAGAGGCGAGGGAGAAGAGTATGTCCCTGCTTCGTCCTTGAAGAGGGAGGAGGGTGCATTTCTGCTTAGTTCTGCTTAGTTCTTTCAAGTTCCGTTCTGTCCCTTCATTCCCCCCTTGTTTGGAACTCACGGCTCAGTCATGAGACGGACTGCATTTCTACCTCTCCCTCTGTCGCTAGAGGCCGGTATTGAGCTTGTAAGACCATTAATTGAACTACCCCTATGCGTTCCTTGACAAATTGAACTAGCTTGTTAATAATGCAGGGTCCAAAAGTTAGCAACATTAGGAGGATTACAAGGGGCCGGCGAGGGCAGAAATGAGAGTGGTTAACCATGGGGACCAATTAAACAGGGATTTATACCAAGACTGAGACCGCTCTTTTTCCAACTTCCGCTTCTGCAATCCTTCCCTTATGAGGGCCATAGACTCTTTAACAACACCTGAGTGGTCAACATAAAAACAACATTCCTCTCCCAAAGCTGCACATAAGCCCCCCTGCTGCAGGAATAGCAAGTCTAGTCCTCTTCTGTTTTGGAGCACTACCTCAGATAAGGAGGTGAGAGAATCCTGTAAATGGGTAATAGATTTTTCAATTCTTTCTATGTCTAGGTCAATGGCTGCTCTTAGGGCTCCATAATTCTTGTCTTGTATGACAAGTGAGGATATTCCAGTCCCTGCTCCCGCTAGTCCCAATCCCAAGAGGGCGGCCATAGTTAAGGCTGTGATGGGCTCTCTTTTATTTCGGGGATTGGCAGCGCCGAATTTGTTAAGGACCTCTTTCTCTGAATGGTATATTAACTTGGGAATTAACTGCACGAGCACGCAAAAGCCCTCCTTCTGGGAATTAAGGACCAGGGAGTGGACACAAGGAGCGAGGCCACTGGAGCAGGCCCACCATGCATTCTTGGGAGGCAAAAGGTATACTGCCTCTTCAGGGATAGTCAGAGTTTCGTTGCAGAGATGCAACTGCTCAGGGGGTACGTTGCCTACGCAGGCCCCCTGCCCCATTACTGCCTGGAGGGTTAGCCTTGCAACAGTTTGCTGCCACCTGCAGGAGCTGACAATCGTGGCGGTTGTATAGTTACCCTTAACCGCGATACCCTCATAATACGGTCGCTCAACGTCTAGACAGAGCCAGCAAGATTTGGTCAGGTCAGGCCTGGAGGCGTTTAAAACATAATAAGCTCCTATAACCATGCTTATAAGTGGGTCTACTTCAGGCGGGGGGGTATGCCTCAGAGTCAGGTTCTTCCTGGTAGGTGCGAGTAGGGTGTTAGGCAGTGATGCCGGGGCCCATGCTCCTTCAGTTGTAGATACCCGGGGAGTGGTCAGCTGAGGTTGAGGAGCTAGTACTTTGTTGGGCCCCATTCCCACAGGGGAATGATAGTGAAGGGGGGTATTTTGAACCCGGAGGGTGAACAACATCCCAGGGTCCGCCCTACGCAAAGCCCCCCTGCAAGAATAGATTCGGAATCCCCAAGTCTTTCCGGTGTCCCATCCTGTTAACTTTCTACCCTCTTTTGTGAAGGGAATGCTCACGGGGTTGCAGTAGACACGGCCACTCTGGGGACACGGTGGAGCAGCCGGTCGCCCAATGGTGATTAGGTCACCCTTCTTGGGGGCCTTCCACCAGATGTGTCCGGTTGACACACATGACCAGGAAGCACAGAAGTAGTCTCCAGCACTTCCACAAGGGTCATTTCCCCAGGACTGAGCTTGTGAGTGTCCGGGGAAGACATAAAAATAGAGGGTTCTCCTTGGTTTTGAGTCCTCAAAAGCCTGGCGTGTTGCCGCACCCAGGCAGTAATCGCTGGTGTCGAGTGGGTTGGGAAGGAGAGTTAGGAGGTCTACTCGCAGTTCAGGGAACCAGGTGTCTTTGGGATGGATTTGAGAAGTCTGATTAAGGATCACCCCTGAGTTAGTGTCTATGATCTGCCAGGTGATATTATAAGGAGTGTGCGGGCTCCCGGTGGCAGGAGTGTTCACGAGTAAAGTTACCAACATCAGGTAAGTCGAGTGCACCGCAGCTTGAGCTTGAGCGGATTGCGCTGGTCTTGGTCGATGCTCCATTGTGTGATGAAGTCTTCCTGGATTGCAGAGGGGTCAGCTGGGCGAACGTGGGAGTGATGGACCCAAGTCGCGATGCCGTCTACCTTGAGAGCGGTGGGTGTAGTCAGCACGACGATGTAGGGGCCTTTCCAGCGTGGTTTGAGGATCTCCCGGCGGTGTCTTCTGATGAACACCCAGTCACCTGGCTTGTACTGATGAGGCATCGGGGTGGGGCCAGCCTCGTAGATGGCGCGGAGGCGCGGCCAAATGTCCTCATGCACCCTCTGCAATTCTCTTAGGAAAGAAGATATCTCCTGATTTTCAAACTCAATAAGAAGTTCAGCTTTTAGATTAGGGATGATAGGAGGGGGCCTACCAATCATGATCTCGTAAGGGGTGAGTCCCAGGGTGTAAGGAGAGTTCCTCACCTGGTAAAGGGCATATGGAAGGAGAGCCACCCAATCCCCGCCAGTCTCCATGGCTAATTTGGTAAGGGTCTCTTTTAGAGTTCTATTTATTCTTTCTACCTGCCCTGAACTCTGGGGCCTGTAAGCACAATGCAATTTCCAATCCGCCCCTATGACTTTGGCTACTGCCTGTGTTACCTGCGAAATAAAGGCTGGCCCGTTGTCGGAGCCTATCATAGCAGGAAAACCATACCTGGGTAAGATGTCTTCCAGCAGCTTCTTGGCCACCGTCTGGGCCGTCTCATGCTTAGTTGGGTAGGCCTCTACCCAGCCAGAAAAGGTATCTATGAATACTAAAAGATATTTATAACTATACTTCCCTGGTTTGACTTCAGTGAAATCAACCTCCCAGTTTGCTCCTGGTTTGGTGCCTCTGAGCCTGGTTCCTTGTCCACCTGACCCAGCTCTTGCATTTGTGAGTTGGCAGGTCTTACAGGAGGTTATAATTTGATTGATTTTGGAGTCTTGTTGGTGGATCTTGATTTTGGCATGCTGAATTAAGTCCTTTAACTTCCAGGCTCCCAAGTGGGTGGACCGATGCATGCGTTCTAATACTGTGACCCCAAGCCAGTCCGGTAGTATGAGTTTCCCATCTGAGGTGTACCACCATCCTTTCACTTCCTTAGCGAGGGGGAGTTTTCTGATCTGCTGCAGCTCTTCCTGAGAGTATTTAGGCTGATCTGGTAGAACTGGGGCCCCGGGGTCTGGTAGTTGCATGGCCATTGCAGGGACTGGCGTGAAGGCCGCTGCCTTGGCTGCCTGATCAGCTTTTTGGTTACCTTTTGCTACTGGGTCATCTGCCTTCTGGTGCCCTTGACAGTGGATAATGGCTAGCTTCGTGGGAAGCCATAGGGCCCCAAGCAGGTCGAGAATCTCCTGTTTGTTTTTCACTGTTCGTCCTTCTGCAGTCAACAGCCCTCTTTCCTGGTAAATCGCCCCGTGAACATGAGCCGCAGCAAATGCATAACGGCTGTCTGTGTAAATGTTGAGCCGCTTCCCCGCCCCCAGTGTCAGTGCCTTGGTGAGAGCAATGAGTTCTGCTTGCTGGGCTGATGTCCCAGGGGGCAGTGCTTCTGCCCACACAGTGTCTGTGTCGGTGACCACCGCTGCACCCGCGTACCTGCATCCGTCCCGCACGAAGCTGCTTCCATCCGTGAACCAGGTGGCCTCTGCATCAGGGAGGGGCCGGTCGGTCAAGTCCTTCCGAAGTCCATGTACCTGCTCCAGGATCCCCGCACAGTCGTGCAGCGGGGCATCTAGGTCGGGGTCAGGCAGCAGGGTAGTGGGGTTGAGAGCCTCGCTGGGATGGAACCGCACTCTAGGAGGGTTGAGCAATAAGCTCTGATAGTGGGTCATGCGTGCATTGCTCATCCATCGGTCAGGAGGCTGTTTTAGGACTCCCTCAAGGGCATGGGGGGTTGTTATCCAGATTTCCTGTCCCAGGGTCAATTTGTCGGCATCCTTGACTAAGAGCGCGGTTGCTGCAATGATTCTTAGGCACGGTGGCCAGCCGGCGGCTACGGGGTCCAGCTTTTTGGACAAATACGCTACCGGGCGGCTCCAGGGGCCTAAAGCCTGAGTTAAAACCCCTTTTGCTATTCCCTTGTGCTCATCTACAAAGAGGCGGAAGGGTTTTGTAATGTCTGGAAGGCCCAGGGCTGGAGCAGCCAAAAGAGCTCTCTTTATCTGATTAAAGGCAATTAATTTCCTCTGTCTCAGTCCATTCAAAGGCCTTTCCCTCTTTGGTAGCTTCATATAGGGGCCTGGCGATCTCTGCAAAACTTGGGATCCAGAGGCGGCAATAGCCAGCTGATCCTAGGAATTCCCTTACTTCCCTCCGGGTGGTGGGAATAGGGATTTTCAGGACTGTCTCCTTCCTAGCGTCCGACAACCGCCGCTGTCCGCCCTCCAGTATGTACCCCAGGTAACTCACCCTTTCTTGGCATATCTGAGCTTTCTTCGCAGAGGCCCGGTACCCTAAGGTCCCTAGGGTGGTCAACAAGTCTTTGGTCCCCTGCTCACAGTCCTCGGCAGTGTCTGCAGCAACCAGGATGTCATCTACATACTGCAGGAGGGTGAGACTAGGGTGTTCTCTCCTGTACTCACCGAGATCCTTGTGCAGTGCCTCGTCAAAGATGGTGGGCGAATTCTTGAACCCTTGGGGTAACCGCGTCCAGGTTAATTGTCCACTGTAGCCGCCCTCTGGATCGTGCCATTCGAAGGCGAACAGGGGTTGGCTTTGAGGCGCGAGCGGCAGGCTGAAAAAAGCATCCTTCAAATCCAATACAGTGTACCACACTCTAGTGGGTGTTAAAGAGCTTAGGAGAGTGTACGGGTTAGGAACGGTTGGGTGTATATCCATAACTCTTTTATTTACTTCTCAGAGGTCCTGGACTGGTCGGTAGTCATTCGTGTGGGGCTTTCTGACTGGCAGGAGGGGGGTGTTCCAGGCAGATTGGCATGGAACCAGTATCCCTAGGCTTCGCAGTCTTTGGATATGAGGCTGAATCCCCTTCCGGGCCTCCTGGGGCATTGGATACTGTTTGACTCTTATCGGACTTTCCCCTGGTTTTAACTCTACCAGGGTTGGAGCCCTGTGAGCGGCCAGTCCTACTCCCCCCCGTCTCTGCCCAGGCGGTGGGGAATTCTTGTAGCCATCTGTCCATATTGTTCTCTCCTGGGGGCGCCCCCTGGTGGAGGCGATATTTATCCTCCAGTCTCAGAGTCAGAACCTGGATGGGATGGCCTTTGCCATCAGTGACCTGGGGCCCCCCTTGTCTGAAAGTTATTTGGGCTCCGATCTTGGTCAGCAAGTCCCGTCCTAATAGGGGGTAGGGGCACTCCGGTATTACCATGAAGGAATGGGATACCCGGCCCGTTCCTAGATCTACTGTTCTTCGGGTAGTCCATGAATACTGGCTTATGCCAGTTGCCCCTTGCACCCAGGACTTCTTGCTGGCTAGCTTCCCTTGAGGTGTGCGTAGGACCGAATGTTGTGCCCCAGTGTCGACAAGGAAGTTAATAGGCGTCCCCTCCACTCTAAGAGTTACCCTGGGCTCGGGGAGGGGGTCCGAACCCCGACTCCCCTAATCACTCAGTCCTCCCAGCTCTAAGACCTCCACCTGATCTGTCTTGTTTCCTTTTTTACCGGCCTTCTTTGGGCATTCCGGGGCCAATGTCCTATCTCTTTGCAGTAAGCACACTGGTTCCGTTGCAGCTTCTTCTTCCTGCCCCGGGCGGTCCCTTTACCTCCCTCTTGGTCATCGGCAAGCTGGCGAAGGTGGCGGGTCCGCTCCTCAGGGTTCTCCGTGGTGGTGGCCAGCAGAACCTTGGCCAGGTTTCGGGTCTGCTTGTCACTGGCAGCCACCATGGCACGGGCTTGCCTATCCTCAGGAGATTCTCGGTTGTTATACACCTTTTCAGCCACCTCCAACAAGTCCCGAAAATCTTTTCCACTAATCTATCTATCCTCTGCAGTTCCTTTCTAATGCCTGTGGCTGACTGGTTTATAAAGCTCATGACCACAGCCGCCTTATTTTCAGGAGCTTCTGGATCCATGGGGGTATAGGGGCGATATGCCTCCATGATCCGTTCTAGAAAGACAGCTGGAGATTCATCCCTTTCCTGTTGTACGTTCCCTACCTTGGCCAAATTGTTAGGCTTCCTAGCAGCCATACGAAGACCCCCCCCCCCCCCATCAAAATCTGACGGTAGATTTTGAGCCTCTCCTTACCTTCAGCCGTGTTGAAGTCCTATTCAGGCCTGGTTAAAGGGAAAGAGACATCTATCTGGGCCTGGTTGGTAGTTGGATTCCCATCTAAGCTGGGAACCACCTTCTTTTTTTCTGCATCCTGCAAGGCAAGTATGGGTGCCGGCTCTGGAGGGCGTGAAGCCAGGAAGGGCTTGAGCCAGGAGGGAGGGTCCTCCACGAGATCCTGCCAAGTAATAATGTAAGGGAGTTGATTGGGATGACCCCCCTTCGGCCGAGCTACGACTTCCCTGACCCGGCGAATGGTGGGAAGGTCGAACGTCCCCTCCGGCGGCCACCCGGCATTGAGAGCCGGCCACTCGCTGGAACAGAAAGTCTGCCATTGACCCTTCTTCACTTCTGCACTGAGGTTGTTAGCCCTTCCCTTAACCTCTTTAAAATGATCAACCATAATGCTTAAAGGAGTAGTTTGAGTCTGTCCCATAGCGTCCGTCCAGTGAGTCCACAAAATCAAACAAAAGAACACAGACACCAAACAAACAAAGACACCTAAGAACAGCCTTCCGACCCCTCAGAAGAAAAACTGAAAAAAAAAAACACAAAAAAACAAAAAAAAAACAAATGGGGGCTTTTACACCCCACCAGATGGAGGTGCAAGGCTTCTGTTGTCTCCTCCTGCCCGAGACCCGCCAGTGCGTCCACTTAGATCTTTATCAGGCCAGATTGCAGAAGCGAGCTTGCATAAGACAGAACAGATAACACATAGACACTTACCGCAGACAGCAGACTCTGGGAGTGGGGTCCCTTGTGGGTTTTTCTTGGGGATCCCGGACGCGCCCCCAAAATGTTATGCCCAGAGCTCGGGGTCCGCAATAATCCACCACCAGGGAGCCTCCTCCGATGCAAAAGCAACGAGTCTTTATTGATCAATTCTAGAATTGGCTCCCAGCCTCTATCCGGCACAGCAGTGAGGCGAGAGAGAGTGTCCCAGGAGAACAAAGTTTATATAGGGCTAGCTATTTGGGGTGGGCTTTAGGGGTGGCGTGAGTTACAGAGATTGGTCAGGGTTTTACAGCATAAGGGTCAGGAAGTGACCATCATGTTCTGAAGGTTGGAGCTGTTCTTCATTGTAGCCTTATTAGGACCGTCGCTACATTTCTGGAGCTTCATTGGTCCACTCAGGTGGGTGGTTGGGAGAGTTAGGACAATACCAGCATTCTTGTGGTCACGCTCGCGGGGGAGCGGCTTGGGCTGAGGGCCCAGCCTTGCAAGACAAGATAGAGGAGAGGGAGAAGAGTATGTCCCTGCTTCGTCCTTGAAGAGGGAGGAGGGTGCATTGCTGCTTAGTTCTGCTTAGTTCTTTCAAGTTCCGTTCTGTCCCTTCAAGAGGCTAAGGGATTTAAAGTGGGCATTTCCCAGAGGATTGTGGGAAACCTACCCAATAAGCACACGAGGGGCCTCCTTGTGGCTGTTACAATGAAAGGTTGAATGAGTGGTCATCTGGAAGCACAAAACACAAGTAAAGACAACCAGCCAGTAACGGAGAGTTTGCTTTGGGATTGTGTGTGTGAGAGAACACTATCTGAAGAAAACAACTGTGCTCTCAATGCTTTGTGAGAGGAGGAAGGACAGAGAGAGGATGAATTTTCCTCAGAGCCATGTTGCATGAGCACCTGCTCGGGGTGGTGAAGCATCTTCAGAGCAAGGAGGGAGCCTGTGAGCCCAGGGCAGGTGTTGGTCTCACGTTCCCACCAACAAGCACCACTGTGGATTGTCGAGTGAGACTCCCTCCAGGTTCTGCGTGCAGTAGGGTTAGGTATCTGAAAGAGGAGCCACACAGCAAATGAGAGAAAAAGACGCGAGATAATTTTGCAATATTGGGGGACCAGGCGGCAAGTCCCGAAGGACTTCCTCCTTGGTCAGGTCGCTCCAATCTTTTATTGATCTGGAGTAGCCCTTAGGGTAAGGAGATTTCAATGACACACAGATCAGCAGAAAATTTCCAGAAATAGACAAAGTATCTGATTAGCCCATCAATAGATTTCTGGGAGTATCTGATTAACAATAATCAAGAAGGATCTACATAAGTATCTAAGGAATTAAGGGAACTAAGGTGGGGATGCTTCAACTATTATTCCCTAAATTAACTGAGTGGTTCCTAGATTAACTGGGTGGTGCACAGCCCTGCCCTTTGCTAGGACTTTCAAGCCCTGACCTTTACTAGGACTTTCAAGGGCTACTAGCTTTTGGGGGGTCTCTGTCTAAACTCAGCTAGTGAAGACAATGAATGGACTCCGGCAGTGGGTAGTGCCATGGCTCATGTGAAGAACAACAGTACTAATCAGCCCCATCCTGCAATGGCAGCCCAGGCCTGGGCAGTGTAGCTCTTTTTCCACATTTTTATCAAGAGAATAAATAAGGGATCAGTGATGGCCATTTTTGGATTTTATAAACCAGCAGTTTAGGGCCATGCCTGGTCATTCTTTTTACCAGGAGACATGATCATAACAACTAAAATCATCGCTGTGTCTGGCACAGGTGGAGGAGACTGCCTGTCCCAGAGCCCTGGACACTGAGTGAGGCTGAGTCAGGGCAGACTGGGCCAAGGGCCCTTAAAAACAGCAAAAGCCCTCACTGGTGGGTGCAGTGCTGGGGACCTGGTGAGCCTGAAGAGGAGGCAAAGAATCAGGCCAAGGTGAACCCACGGTCCCTTCCACAGAGGCCTCACCTGGGCCCTGAGTGAGGAGGGTGAGCAGGAGCAGAGGCCAGGTCATGGTGGAGCTACACCAACAATGCTGCCTTCTGACACCCCAAGCCTGAGCCTGGCTCCACACACTTCTCTTATCCACTCCCCTGCCTCAGAGGAGGGAGGGGCCTCCATGCAAATCTGCTTCCTTCACCTGCCTCAACACATTCCACTCCATACTGACCTGGAGTCTACATACACCTGCAACCCTGGAAAGAAGAGCTTTCCCAAGAATGAAGCTCTTGCCCTGGCTGGGTGGCTTAGTGGGTCACAGCATCATCCTGGTATGGCAAGGTTGGGTGTTTGATGCCTGGCCAGTGCACATACAGGAATTCATAATGAGTGCTTAGGAAATCAGAACAAAACCTCCACGTCCTTCTCTCTCCTCCCCTCTCTCCCTAAATTCAATCAGTAAATGCTTTCAAAACAGTCAAACTCTTTCATATACTCTAAGTAAGGTCAGACAGAGCCCAGGACAGCATGCAGTAATGGAGCCAGTCAAGGGATACCTACCTTTTCTCTTCGGGGAGTCCTGGTTTCTCCTGGATAAGCTATCCCAGGACTTCCCTTTGTGTGGTGTGGGCAAAGGTAAAGACAGCTTGACTGAGACAGGTTCGGGCACTCCATTTCCTGGGTGTCAATGGCAGAGCTGGGGTCTGCATATTGCCCTCCACTCCTTCTTATTACACTTAGTGAGGATGGCTCCTCTGCATGGCTCCATCCTCTGTCTTTGCAGTGGTTTTATTCTGAAGCAGAGCCCTTGAATGTATTAGCTCTTTTAAGAGATGATGTATCAGGCACAACAGTTTGGGGACCTCATGGGCTTGCAGGGAAGCAGCACTTCAAACTTCATCCCAGGACAGCATAAAGCCCAGCAAGTACCTTCCCCACATCCAGGCTCTTGTGCCCCTAGGGTCCTAAGACTATACATCCCCCTGGGGTCCCAAGACTGCATTCCTCAGGGAAGGCAGCTGAGGGGGAAGGGGCAATTCCCAGATTAGTTCCTTCCCATCTTCTGTCCCTTCCAGCTCAGTACCAGGTTCCTTGACCCCTTCTATTTCCCGGTGAGCCCATTGCCCTTTGTCCATCAACTTCCTCTAGACTGGAAGGTGTTGCCTGCCACACCAGGTGGCCCAGATGCTATTATCAGGGCTTATTAGTATGCCCCACCATAGACTAGGCACCATGGTGCTGCTTGTGAGGCAGCTCTTAGCTCAAGGCTGAGGGCACATTACCTAAAAACACCGAATAGCAAGGTTGGATGAGAAACATGGTGCCAGGTGAAGACACACTGACTTCTCAAATTGTGAGGAGAAAAATATTGTACAAAGAAGCAAAGGCTCTGTGGGATTGAGAAGACCCAGGGGCTTAGAATAGCAGAAGTCAACGTGAGAGATGCGCTGGTTCCTTGTGGAGATTCCAGGGAGAGTCTGTTTCCTGGCTCCTCCAGTTGCTAGGTCGCCAGCATTCCATGGCTGTAGCAACATGACTCCAATATCCGCTCTGTGGTCCCAGCTCCTGCTCATCTTCTGTCCCCAACTCTGCCTGCACACATTGGTAATCCACTGTATTAGTCAGGGTTCTTCAGAGCAGCAGGAGGATATGAGGACTTGGCTGGTGTGATTCCAAAGACTGAGAAACCCCAAGATCTGCAAGCTGGGGGCCCAGGAAAGCTGTTGGTCTAATTTGGCCTGAGACTAAGGACCTGAGAACCGGAGGAGCTGATGGTTTAAGATCCAGTGTGAGGACAGAGGCCTGTGAGATGGGATGTGATGTCCCAACCCTACAGTGATTCATGAATATAGGGGTGAGTTCCTCCTTTTGTTCTAGTCAGGTTCTCAGTGCATTGATGCTGTGCACATAGGGAGGGTGATATCCTTTTAGGGTCCACCCCTTCAAATGCTAAACTTCTCTTGAAACTAGCTCAGAGACACACCCAGAAATCATGTTTAGGTTGGGCTGCTGTCCTGTCCTGTTGGCTGTGAAACCAAGGCATACAATTAACAATCCCAGTCCCCATCTCAAAGCCTTCATCCCATCTGCAAACTCCCTTTTGCCTTATTAGGTAACATTCCCAGATCCCAGGGATTAACACCAGGATATCTTTGTGGCCTCATTACCTAGGCTCTGGAACCAGCCTTCCAGTCCTGCACAGTGACACACACACACACACACACACACACACACACACACACACACACATACACGGCTCTGAGAGGCTGTTCTCAGGATGTTTTGCACAGTAGCACATGGAGGTGTTCCAGACACAGGAGCTACCCCAAACCAACTTTTAAACAGCGTTTAAATTGACCTGGCTGTCCTTTTCTTGAAATACTTTTAATATTAATGGAAACCTGAGAGTCTGTTCCCACTGCTTAGGACTGCACACAAAGTAAGGGAAGGACCTAGAAATATCCATCAGTATAACCTTGCTCACAGTCTAGCTTCTGTAGCCTTCACTAGTGCTTCCCATTGAATTATGCCTTACCATAAACCAAAGAGGACATTTTCCTCCTACAATCAAAGACATTTTAGGACGTCGCTTATGAATTCCCACACTGGTTCCCATGTGGTTCTTTGTTTAAGGAATTCCTTCCCTCCCATCACGGGCAGGAAGATGCTTTCCCTGTGGAGCCTGGGTGACATCCATTGGCACATCTCAACTTTCTGCCCTTTCCTTCCTTGATGTCTAAGGAGGCACTGGGCACAGCACCTACCTGGCATTACAGAATTGAAGGACAGGTGATCAGGGTGTGACTCCACCTGAGAGAGGAGAGGCTCCCCCTGGTCCCTGTGAGGCTCTGCTCCAGGAGGGGCAAGGAGATTCCTCAAGCTGGGACTGATGGCTATACTCTGAGTTTGGGAAAATACGGAAGAGAGAAGATCCGGGTACACAAGGCTCCAGAAGCACAAGCCCAAGTTTGTTCAGAAGTTCCCCATAGACTCCACATTCATGACACCTGTGGGTGGATGATTTTCTTCATGCTTTCATCCTGGCAAATTAGGTGAATGCAGTTAGGAGGAAGTTGCTCACCAGACAAAGCCCCATGCTATCTTTTGATAGATGGGGCAAAGGAGCCAATTGGGAAATATTTCATCAAGATGGAAAGGACACTGTGCCAAGCTTGTGCCAGCGGGTAGGGCCGTGGGGGGGGGGGGTCAGTTCTGTACAGTGCACAGGATTTGTCCCGCCAACTCTCCCCCAGCTCAGTCCTCATGAAATATTGACTGATTGTTGTGTCAAAGGAGACAGAGAGCCTAAAGGAAGTTCTCATCTGTGGTGTCTCTTGTGGTACGCTTCTTTTTCAAGGGGCCACCAAACTGGAGTAGGTTCCTCGTGTCCATGATGAGAGGTGAGAGGAGTTCAGAGAGAACTCCAGCCATGGAGACATAAATGTCCCTGGACACAGGGAAACAGGAATTCAATGAGCAGGAATACTGGGAGCTCAGGCAGGTTTGCTCTCATTTCCCCCAGTTGCTTGAGGCACTGTCGTAAGTGCTACAGATGGGATATTAAACAATGACATCAGCCCCCTTCCACGCTGGAGCCTAGAGTTGATCACAGAGGCTGGAGTGCCGAACCAGTAGCAAGAGGAATGGTCTGAGATCCCTGAAGGCTACAAACTGACAGGATCCATCAGAAGTTGAGAGGCAGTGGCCCTGCCTTATTGGGGCTAGGCCACCTCATTATAACCCGCACTCCTCCCCACCCAGTGTCACTGGCTCTTCTGGAGCTTCTACTTCAGAGACCTGAATGCTGAGGGAGGTTGAGTCATGAAGAGAGAGTTCATGAACTTGAAAATGAAGACAAAGGCACAGACAGATTGCAAGTCCAGGACCATGGCTCCAGTTGAGCCTCAATGAAATAACTGGTCACCCAAGAAACAAACTATGCCTGTGCAGTGATCAAGGGTGGTGAGGAGCACAGGAACCCAGCCATGCTAGAGGCTCTCAGAGTGCCTCCTGAGCCCAGAGCTGGACAGGGCAGCCTACCCCTGGGGTTATTGGTCTCAGCAGGCTGTCCTGTGTTGGCGGTGGAGGTGGGAAGGTGTTCATGCCTATTCATTCAGAGGCCTTCTCTGAGCCTGGACTGTCTTCACTGTCCCCCCTCACTTCAGACCCCTAAAGGTGGGACCTCAAAGAGTGTCCTGCCTCCGTGGGACCTGGCCAAGAGGGTGTGTCTGGTATATATGTTTAAAAATAAATCTGGGAGGGGCTCCCCATGGAGACAAGGCCCCTGAGCAGAGTTATTCAGGGCGAAGAGCTGAGAGCACAGGACCCAATAAGTGTGAGACAAGGTTTGTTCCAAAGTTCCACAACTGTCTAAACCAGTGTTCTCAACATTCCTAATGCTGCGACCATTTAATAAATTTCCTCATGTTGTGGTGACCCCCCACCATAAGATTATTTTCGTTGCTACTTCATAACTGTAAGTTTGCTACTGTTATGAATAGTAATGTACATATCTGATATGCAGGATGTAGTTCCATTGTTCCTGACCGAGAGGTTGACAACAGCTGGTAAACAAACATTCATGATACCTGCGCATGAATCACTTTCTCATCTATGTGTGCAAATCAAATATAAGGAGCAGTTTAGGGAGCCCGGAGCCTCACCCCACAACCCCCACACACACCCCACTTGGAGGTTTGCAGAGCCCAGAGACCTCTGCTCAGCACAAAACTTAGTGAGCCCTGGACTGTGGTTGGGGACACTGGGGCCCAAACAAAGGTTCCCTGCTGTGTCCCTAATTGTGGCTGCAGCTGCCACACAGCCAAACAGAGCTGCAGAATCTACCCTTGCAGTGTCTCCCCTTCACCAGTGCTTTCAACATCTCCCCTGGGACCAGTTTCACCAATAGCAGTCCCTCCCCACCCCTGGAAACAAGGTACTCAGCCTTGTAGTACCTCCTGTGCTGCACATAGCAGATGGTCAGGGCCTCCCTGTCCATTACTGTAGCCACCAACCCCATGTGATGATTAAGCCCTTGAAATATATGCAGTGCACTTGAGGAGCTGAGTTTTTATTTTAATCTATCAAGGTAACATATACTTTGGATATTGTTTAGAACACCTTGAGTGTGTCAATGAATCTATTTTATCAAATGTTAGGGAATGCAAATACAGACTCAGCATTCCTGATTTAAAAAGATACAATTTAGCACTCAATCCTTAGTGAGATGGCCTGTGAAAGACATCAAACTAAGAAGACTTTGTGCAAAACTGGAAGGTAAAATACCTCATTAACATTTTTTTCCTTTTTTTTTTTGTTGCTTAAAGTATTACAAAGAGTATTACATGTCTAATTTTTTTCCCCCCACCCTTGACAATCCCCTGGCCTCCCCTACCCCCCAGTGTCTTATGTCCATTGGTTTTGCTTGTATGCATGCATACAAGTCCTTTATTTGTGACTGCTTGGTTCTTCTAGGCCAGGCGAATAGACAAATTAACACACAGAGATTAACAGGAGAACATCAGGGGTTAGTGCATGTGCAAGAAGGTTTCACATAGAATTGACGTAGCCATAAAATTACAAGCACATTGAAGCAACATTGGGTATATGACATTTTTAAAGTTTTTAAAGCAAGTTTTTTATTGATATCAGAGAGGAAGGAGTGGGAAAGAGAGGTAGGAACATTAACGATGAGAGAGAATCATTGATCCTCAGCCTTCCGTGGGCACCACCCTGGGGATCCAGCCTGAAAATTGTCATGTGCCCTGATAGGAAAATGAATGCTGATGCCTGGCTCATAGGTCCATGCTCAACTACTGAGCCAGGCCGATTGGACTATGTAGTATATATTTTGAACAAAGGAGAATGGGGGGACGTTATTTTTCAGAAGTGAGGATGGGCAATTTGCAGGTAGTTGAGGAAGAACAGAACACACGTGTCAGGAAAATTAAGAAATCATGAGACACGGGTTATCTAGCCAACTGACACCAGTCTGAACCCTCTTAGCCAACGGTTAAGAAATAAAGGAAACCAAGTTTCTGCCACCCTGAAGCTTCTTTTGGGGATATTGATTTTCAGCTGTTTATTAAGTAGCCAAAGTGTCAGAGAGCACCTTTGGGCACCCCAGCACCCTCCTGGCCAAAAGAGAGAGAGGGAGAGACCTTCTTCAGAAGGTTGTTGCCTTTGCCTGATTGGAGTGAAACATGGTAAACAAGAGGGCTTCAGCAGATGTCTATTAGCTAGATACCCCTCCTCCCCTGTCACCATCAATCAGCAGTGTGGGAGCGGTTCCCAGACATTGTTGGTCCCAGGAGGCAGGGTTATAAATTCCAGTGTCTGCTGTGTCCAGTACTGGAATTGGTGGCAGTTCAGCTCACCCAGCACACCTCGTAGGCCCACAGCTGGACAGGGCAGAGGCTGGGTCCAGGATGGCTGGGCCCAGGGCCTGGAGAAGAGGGGGAAATGCAGAGGAGAAGAGGGGGATGACTCAGGTGAACCTGGAGGGGAGGGAGAGGCATCAGTTCAGGCACCCACATGAACTTGCCTTGGGAACGGTCACGTGTGTCCTGAGGAGAAAGAAGGGAGTAGAGCCCAGGCCTTGGGGGAGACCCCGCCAGGACAAATAATTGTCAAATGCATCTAGGAAAGAGGTGGGAGAGCTAGGCTGAATATCTAGTTCCAATCTACACTAATAAAAGAGAAACATGGTAATTGGCGTACGACCGCTACCCTTCCCATTTGCTAATCAGCGAGATATGCAAATTAACTGGCAGCCAACATGGCCGCCGGCAGCCAGGCAGTTGATGGGAACAGGGAGGCTTGCTTGCCCCAGCATGAGGATGCGAAGCTTCCCCATCTGCAGCTGGGGGGCTCTGAGCTCCTGAAGCAACAACTCCAAAAGATACAATGTTTTAATTATAGAGGCTAAAGGATGGCGGTTAATTTGCACACTCAGGCTGCAAGCTGAGGGAAGCCATACAGCCCTGAAGCGGCAGGGCAGAGAGGCCACAGGGCCCCGGGAACAGTGGAGCAGACAGGCCTCCTGGCCGGGGATCAGGGGGGCCAAGAGGCGTCAGGACCCCGGGATCAGCGGAGCAAGAGGCTTCAGGACCCCGGGATCAGTGGAGCCGAGAGACCTCAGGACCCGGGAATCAAGGAGCCGAGAGGCCTCAGGCCCCGGGGATCAGCAGAGCTGAGTCCTCCCGTCACCAGGATCAGCGGAGCCGAGAGGCCTCCCGGCCAAGGGATCAGCAGAGCCGAGAGGTCTCAGGACCCCGGGATCAGCAGAGCAAGAGGCTTCAGGACCCGGGGATCAGTGGAGCCAAGAGGCCTCCCAGTACAGGTTATCAGTGGAGGTGAGAGGCCTCCCTGCCCCTGGGATTAGCAGAGCCAATAGGCCTCCCTGTCCAGGTTATCAGCTGAGCTGATAGATCTACCGGCCCCTGGGATTAGCTGAGCTGAGAGGCCTCCCTGCCCAGGTTATCAGCAGAGCTGAGAGGCCTCCCCGCCCAGGGATCAGCGGAGCAAGGAGACCTCCCAGCACCGGGATCAGCGTGACAGGGGGAGCGACCAAACCCCTGATCGCCCTGCAGCTCTGTGCATGACAGGGGGCGGCGCCCCAACTCCCCAATAGGCCCTGCTCTGTGCATGACAGGAGGCAGCACCCCAACTCCCCAGTCGGCCCTGCTCTGAGCCTGACCAGGGGCTGCACCTAGGGATTGGGCCTGCCCTCTGCCACCCGGGAGCAGGCCTAAGCCAGCAGGTCATTATCTCCCGAGGGGTCCCAGACTGCAAGAGGGCACAGGCCGGACTGAGGGATCCCCCTCACCCCTAAGTGCAAAAATTTTTGTGCACCGGGCCTCTAGTATAAAATAATAGAGTTGGTTCTTGTTTGTTTGTTTGTTTGTTTCTGCTTTTTATCTGCTCTGCTCTAGGTGACAATCCCAGATCCACTGGGGCTGAGAGCAGTCGCCTCATTTGTCCACATTCCTCCATCTATGTAGCTGGAAACCTTAAACTCTGCTCGTTCATAGGCATGGGGAACGCCTGGAGGAATGGCAGGGTAGGGACACACAAGAAGCCAGCCTCACCACCCTGCTGTAACGCTCCGCCCCCACGACCTCCCCACAGCCTATGGTGAAGAGATGCAGGCTCACCTGCATGACAGGGACACAGTGTCCTCTGCCCACTCTCCCTCTCAGATAAGGTCTCACAGTTTGCAGAGTCTGAATGTTCCCCAAGTCTGAGTGAGGAAGAGAAAGGCAGCACAATGTGTCTGAGGCTGCCTGTCACTCCTTGAGCCAAGTTAAGCAGAGAGAGGGTTGAACTACACAATGAGCGTTTATCCAAGGATGCGGTCAGTATGGGGAGAGCAGTCCCTCACCCTGGAAATTCGGCTCTCAGCCTCTTGGGGAGAAGATAGCTACCTGTAGCTGCCAGCTGCAAGTGTCACATGCAAAGGGGAGGGGAGGGCCTACTATCTGTGCTTCAGAAGCTCAAAGGCTGACCACAAGGTGGCTAATCTTCCAAGACTTTAGGAACAGCTCAGCCCTTTCCTGGGATGAGATTGGAATGGTCAGCCTTCCTGAGAAAGACCCCAGGAGGGGGTCAGGGTGCGGCAAAGCTGCCAAATCAAAGCCTGTCCTGTGCCTGGTCTCTTCGCAAAATGCAGTTCTTTTCTGAGTAATGGGCCATGGAGGCAGCCTATGTTTTCAGTAGAGCCTGTTTCATCCTCCAGTGTCCCAGGGCCTCGTATTTATAGTTTGTAAGTAATGATTAAACAACTGCAGCTCTATTCTTATTACAAGCCCTTCCCCACTATGAGAAGCTGATTTCCAAGGACGCCCAGGAGATGCCTCAGGCCAGCTTGGATGACAGGGCTGGGCCTCAGCTTTGCTCTTCCCCTCTCCCTCTCTCCTCACAAGCCTGACTTTTGTCTCCTAAAGAGACTATGGAAAAGCAGGCAGCAAACCCTGTCAGACTGAGCATGCCAGACGCCCTGTGTGCCCTGGAGGCGCCACCTGAGATTTGAACCCTGGGTTAAGGTTCAGCTAAGGGGCAGCTCTGGCAGAGCCTGAGCACCAGGCTGTGGCTGGTGCCTCCCCACCTCTCGGCAGCTTTGTTGGCCTGCTCCTCCTCAGGAGCCTCCTGCCCAGTCGTTCTGCTTTCAGGCCCAGGTGTGACTTTGCCAAAGGGATTTGTTGGTGAGAGGAGAACCCCTTCCTGAGGCGGGAGGAAGGCAGGGAGGGTGCCATCACCTGAAGGCTTAGGGGAGGTGAGCAGAGCAAAGGCTGGATTCCAGGCTTGTCAAAGAGCTCTGATGACCCAAACCCCAGGGGTAGACTGAGGAGGGCACCTGTGGAGAGAGACAATGTAATTGCATCTGGCCAGCTCTCCTCTGCCCCGGGGGTTACTAAAATGTCCCCATCCAGACAGTAGGGACAGTGGGCTAGCCCAGGGCAGGGCGCTCTTTTCTAGACAGAGGGCTGCGGTGGGGTGGGAGTGGGGCTCCAAGCCTGGCCAGGGAACAAGGTAGGTAAGTGGGAGCCACAACCACAGAGGGAAAGGGGTCCCCAGAAACACAGACCAGGGGTGGCGAGGGGGAGGTTAGCTGGGGTCGCGGCCTCCTGTTTCTCCCTCCACATCCGAGACAACCCCCACCCTCATGCCTGGAAGCACAGGGTTTCCCTGACAGCCCCCCCCCCCCTCTGCCACCCCTTGCAACCTGGTGGGTGTGGCACAGGCGCCCCTGTCCCCACCTTCTCTGGGCCTGTTAAGACATGACCCCCCTCCAGCTCCCTGATCTTGGGTTGCTCCTGATCTCGTGATCTCGCGAGATTTCGCCCCCAAAGGAACCAGGGCGCAGCCCCAGGAAGCTTGCCAGGCAGCGCCCCCCACTGCTTCCTTCCCTCCCGCCTCCCAACTTAGCTGGAGACCACGAGGTGAGGAGCGTGGCCTGTTGAAAAGGTAATCGCACACCCTGGGTTCTTGCTGTCTCCAGGGGTGAACTTTCTGTTGCGGGGGTGAACTGCTCTAGTCACTGGCAACCCGCAGCCCCTCCCCCTCCGGCTTTTCCCATCTGAAAATGAGTTCCCACCTGGTTGTCCTGAAGGTCTGAGGTCCAAACCTGGCTCGCTGGCGTGAGGCCTTCCGCTTGCTGCGCCAGAGTGGGAGCTCGCTGAGGGGACTTACACGCAACAATTCATGGAACTCTGGCGTCGGCCTTTATTGTGTGACCTCAGCTGGCCGAGTTTGCAGTTGACCAAGGGGGCCCCCACAGACCCGGCGCCAACTCCCCCGGGATCTGGGTCCTCAAGTCTGTGGGCTCTCAGGCCAGCCCAGCCCTGCTCAGGGCGTGGGAGACAGAGAGGGGGCAGAAAAGTGGCTGCTGGACAGTGGAGAGGTCGCTTTCCGCAGAGCACCAGGGCCGTCACTCATCATTGTCCTCTGGTTCAGCTGGTGAGAAAGCGCTGGTCAGGCTGGGACATAAGAGGTGATTCCCACTGAGAGCGGCAGAGCCCTCTCCTGGTGTGAGTGTGCGGGTGCCTGAGTGTGCGTGAGTGTGTGTGAATTCTCACCTGATGATATGTTCCTGGGTTCCTTTTCATTCTTATTACTAATTAAGGTATTACATATGTGTTCTTATCCCCCACTGCTCCCACACCCCCACCCCCACCCCGCAAGCATGTCCTCACGCTCACCACCACCCTTGGTGTTTGAGTCCATTGGCTAGGCTTATAGGCATGCATACAAGCCCTTTGGTTGATCTCTCCCCCTTAACCCCACCCTCCCCTACCTTCCCTCTGAGGGTGATGGTCTGATCCATGCTTCTCTGTCTCTGGATCTGGTTTTGTTCATCGGTTTATGTTGTTCATTATAATCCACAGATGAGTGAGGTCATGTGATATTTCTCTTTCTTGGACTGACTGACTGGCTTTGCTTAGCATAATGCTCTGCAGCTCCATACATGCTGATGCAAATGGTCAGTGCCCCTTCCTTTTTTGCAGCAGTGTACTATGCCAGTGTGTAGATGTACCACGGCTTTTTAACCCACTCATCTGCTGACGAGCACTTAGGCTGTTTCCAAATCTTAGCTATTGTAAATTGTGCTGCAGTGAACATAGAGGTACATGTATCCTTTCGGATTGGTTATTCTAGGTTCCTGGGATATATTCCTAGAAGTGGGATCACTGGGTCAAATGGAAGTTCCATTTTTAGTTTCTAGAGGAAACTCCATACTGTTCTCCATAGAGGCTGCACCAGTCTGCATTCCCACCAGCAGTGAAGGTGGGTTCCTTTTTCCCCCCATACTCACCAGCACATGCCCTTTGTTCATTTGTTGATGATAGCCATTCTGACAGCTGTGAGGTGGTACCTCATTGTCCTTTTGATTTGCGTCTCTCAGATGATTAGTGACTCTGAGCATTTTTTCATGTGTCTCTTGGCCTTCCTTTTGTCCTCTTTGTAAAAAATATCTATTTAGGTCCGTTGCCCATTTTTGTGATTGTTTTGTTTATCTTCCTTTTGTTAAGTTGTATGAGTTCCCTGTAAATGTTGTAGATGAAACCCTTATCGGAGAGAACATTGGCAAATATGTTCTCCCATGTAGTGGCCTTTGTTGTTGTCTTGTTGATGGTTTCTTTTGCTATGAAGAAGCTTTTGATTTTGATGTCATCCCATTTGTTTATTTTAAGTTTATTTTCCATTGCCCCAGGAGCTGTGTCTGTGCAGAGATTGCTTCCGTATATATCTGTGACTTTGCTGCCTATGGATACCTCTATTATTTTTATGGTTTCCAGCTTTATGTTCAAGTTATTTATCTATTTTGAGCTTATTTTTATGCATGGTTTCAGTTGGTGGCCTAGTTTCATTTTTGCATTTGTCTGACCAAATATCCCAGCACCATTTATTGAAGACACTGTCTTATCTCCATTGTATGTTTTTGCCTCCTTTGTCAAGTATTTATTGAGCCTGGTGGTTTGATTTGGTTTCTGGGTTCTCTATTCAATTCCAATGGCCTATATGTCTATTCTTGTGCCAGTGTCAGGCAGTTTTGAGCACAGTAGCTTTGTAATACAGCTTGATATCTGGTATTGAGATCCCTCCTACGTTGTTCTCCTTTCTCAAGATTGCTGCCACTATTCGTGGTCTTTTTTTAATTCCAGATGGATTTTTGGAGGGTTGGTTCTAGGTCCGCGAAATATGCTGTTGGTATTTTAATGCGGAGTGCATTGAATCTATAGATTGCTTTGGATAGTATAGCCACTTTAATGATGTCATTTCTACCAATCCATGAACAAGGTATGTTCTTCCATCTGTTTATGTCTTCCTCTACCTCTTTTTTCAACATCTTCTAGTTTTCTGAGTGGAGGTCTTTTACCTCCTTAGCTAAGTTTATTCCTAGCTTTCTTAATTTTTTTGGTGGGATGGTAAATGTGATACTTTTTTCAATCTCCTTTTCTGTAGGTGTATTAAAATGCCACTATTGGTGTATAAAAAATGCCATATATTTCGTGGCGTTAATTTTGTACTCTGCTACATTGCCGAGTTCATTTATTAAGTTTACTAAACTTTTGAAGGAGTGTTTGGGTTTTTCTATGAACAGTATCATGTCAATTGCAAATAATGACAATTTACTTCTCCTTTTCCAATTTGGGAACCATTTATTTACTTTTCTTGTGTGATCACTGTGACTAGGACTTCCAGTACTGTGTTGAACAGGAGTGGTGAAAGTGGGTGTCCCTTTCTTGTTCCTGTTCTAGAGGGAAATGGTTTTAGTTTTTGCCCATTGAGTATGATGTTGCCTGTAGGTTTGTCATATAAGGCTTTTATTATGTGGAAGGATGATCCTTCTATTCCTACTTTGCTGACTGTTTTTATCAGAAAAGGCTGTTGCACTTGGTCAAATGCTTTTTCTGCACCAGTTGATATGATTGTGTGGTTTTTCTCTCTTAATTTGTTTATGTGATGTTTCATGTTCATTGATTTGCAGATATTGTACATACTTGCATACCTGGAATAAATCTCACTTGGTCATGGTGTATGATCTTTATAATGTAATGCTCTATCCGGTTTGCTAGAATTTAGGTGAGGATTGCAGCATCAATGTTCATCTGGAATATTGGACTGTAAGTCACTTTCTTTGTGTTGTCTTTTTCTGGTTTTGGGATTATGGTAATGCTGGCTTCATGAAAAGATCTTGGAAGTATGCTGTCCTCTTGAATTTTTTGAAATTCAAAAAATTTTCTTCCTTATCTTGCATGTGGTGGTTAATAAATACCATCAATGCTAATACCAGTGGGCAATTCCAGAGGAGGACATGCTGACAGGAGCTTTACATAAGTTGGCCCCACAGGTGAATCTCCACACAAGGTAATGGGCACGATCTCTTTGTGCAGAGGAATTAACACCCAGACCACAGGATGTTTTGCCTATGCCCTTCCTCCCTCAGAACCTGCCCATTTGTATACTTTTCCCCAAATTCCAGAGGTTCTGATTCCCATTATGGACACTATTTCCTGTGAAGGTTGGGATGGGAAAACAAGGTGCATGTCAGACAGAGATTGTTAGAAAGATTGGTTTTAGTTCTTCTTTGAATGTTTCGAAAAACTCCCCTCTGAAGCCATCTGGTCCAGTGCCAGCCACTCATGTGCTTGCTGCAATCTGCTGGGTGTCAGCAGCTTCCTAGCTTGTCACACACAGCACCTGGCCCTTCGTTCACTTTTTATTGCTATTCCTTTCTTTTTCTTCTACCTTCCACTCTTCTAACTTGGGCCCATCAACGAGGGAGCTCATTTTCCCATTTTTAAGTACATTTCTTATTGATTTCAGAGAGGAAGGGAGAGGGAGAGATGGATAAAACATCAATAATGAGACAAAATCATTGGTTGGCTTTCTCCTGCACATCCACCTGGGGATCCAGTTGTGAACTCCGGCCCCTGCTCCAACTGAGAATTGAATTATATCCTCTTGGTTCATAGGCCTACTGAGCCACACTGGCCATCACACTCTGCTTCTTCTAGTGGGAAGAGAAAATGTTAAAGTCTCTGTAACAGTCTGTGAGCTCCCCACCCCCCCAAAAAAGAGGATAAGAGAACAAGGCTCAGAAAAGGTATATCTCTTACTGCAAACGCTCTCTTTCTCATCCTCTCTCTCTCCTATTACGTCTCCCTCTCCCTGTCCCTCTGTCTGACATGCACCTTGTTTTCCCATCCCAACCTTCACAGGAAATAGTGTCCATAATGGGAATCAGAACCTCTGGAATTTGGGGAAAAGTATACAAATGGGCAGGTTCTGAGGGAGGAAGGGCATAGGCAAAACATCCTGTGTTCTGGGTGTTAATTCCTCTGCACAAAGAGATCGTGCCCATTACCTTGTGTGGAGATTCACCTGTGGGGCCAACTTATGTAAAGCTCCTGTCAGCATGTCCTCCTCTGGAATTGCCCACTGGTATTAGCATTGATAGTATTTATTAACCACCACATGCAAGATAAGGAAGAAAATAAAAGTCAGTGCACCCTGGCCAGTGTGTCTGGGCATTGTCCTGTGCACCAGAAAGTTCACCGATTTGATTTCTGGCCAGGGCACATGTCCAGGTTGCAGGTTCAGACCCAGGCATCCAATATTGTTTCTCTCTCACAGGAATGCATGCTTCTGTGTCTGTCTCTCTCCATTCACCTCTCTCTAAAGAATTAATTTTAAAAACCCACCATATTAAAACACAACAAAAGAAAACTCATTGCTGCATGTTGCCTCTAAAACCAAGTGTCCTGCACTTGACGCTTTATTTGTTCTCGAGACCACAATGAGAAATCTAGCACAATTCTTTATTGGAATCTGGACTTTTCCACCAAAATATTCAGAAAAGCATAGTGTTAAGGCAATGAGGCTTAGAAAGCTTAGATAGAGACCACATCTGTGAAGATGGGCACAGAAGGGGCCTGGATAGGAGGTGACTGCTGGTACACAGGCATCTTGTACATGAAGGCCCTATGGGCAGGGTCTCTATGCCATCAGAAAGCAAATGGGGAGAGCAAGGCACACACAGTAGGTTCCTTACTACTAGAATGTACCCCAGAGTCCACCAATCTGCCCAGCAGTCAGGCAGGCTGGATACAGGGCAGCTGGAGCACACGAATGTCAAAGGGAAGACTCTGAATATAGAAGAGCCAAAGCCTGGCCTGCTTGTCTCAGTGGATGAGTTTCGACCTGTGAACCAGGAGGTCAGGGTTCAATTCCCAGGTCGTGACATGCCCATTTTGTGGGCTTTTAGCCCAGTAGATGTCTTGTAGGAGGCAGCCAATCAATGATTCTCTCTCACCATTGATAGTTCTAACTCTTTCTCCCTTTCCCTTCCTCTGTGAAATCAATAAAAAAATATATATCTAAAAGTATGTACATAGCTTAGGGTTTTGATACCCTGAATATCCGTTTAGAAATACAAGAAGGAGCCTTTTGTCATGGTCAGGATTTCTTTTTTTTTTAGCAGTCTTTTTTTTTTTTAATATATTTCATCGACTTTTTACAGAGAGGGAGGGAGAGAGATAGAGAGTCAGAAACATCGATGAGAGAGGAACATCGATCAGCTGCTTCCTGCACATTTCCCACTAGGGATATGCCCGCAACCAACGCGCATGCCCTTGACCGGAATCAAACTCGGGACCCCTCAGTCCTCAGGCCGACGCTCTATGCACTGAGCCAAACCGGTTTCGGCGTCATGGTCAGGATTTTTATGCTGTTCCTTCTTCCCCTTTAATCTTCCTTTCTAGTCCACTTCCCCATGGGATTGTATATAAAGTGATCTATTTCATGCTGGGACGTTTTGTATTGTTTGTCTTGTTGTATTTCTCTGTACCATAATACGTTATCAGTACAAACCTACAGTGGAAAAATTAGGCTGAGTAAATTGGGCATCCAAATGGCTTTATTAAGTATTTCACCAATCCAGGAGCATACCATCTGGCAATGAAAAATGGGCTCACTGAGCCATACCATCCATGGTTTGTTCCACCACACAACGCGCAATCTGACAGGCTAGATTTTAAAATCCTTAAAAAGTTGAGGTCCCAGCTTCCAAAATTTTCAACTAATTTCACATACACTATTTCAATAAAAAGAGTGTTAAAAAAACACACATTATTGGGGTAATATTTAAAATTGAAGTTGGAAGGCTTGTTGATAACTATACACTCAACAGTCCAAGAGGTGAGTTTTTAAAAACCTTTCCCATTCATGATGTTTGTTTATATTCACTAATAAAAATACTGAGGATTCAAGATAACTCAGAGTTTGAGTGATCATACCCTTTGTGGTGCATTAAATGTCAAATAGTTGCAGAGAAAGTGCATGAATAGTTCACCAATAAAATACATATCACAATCTAGGGGTGCTTTTGTTTACTCCATCCAGAAGCATAGTCCGGAAAGCTAACTGGTTCCATTTAAGTGGTAATCTCTATTTCAATCTTAGTATAACCACTTCAGAAAGTGCTGATGTCATTTAAATAAGCAAAAGGATGCCTACATTTATACTTCTTCAAACTTTTATATCATTCCATATTCAATTTTTCTCTATTTCTACTATTCCTTTCAAGGTTGAGGACATACAAAATGTCACAGGAAGGAGGTCAAGAATTGTTTTGCAGCCTTGGTGGAGGTTCCCCAATCCTTTTTCCATTTAGGTTGTCCAAAGAAAATATGTAAATTGTTTACCCTTCCTAACTGGAAACAGGGCAGTATGCCATGAAGAAGTAACACACTGCTTCATTTATTTCTTTTATCATTATTGTTCAGATTATTACAGTTGTTCCACTTTTCCCCCCATAGCTCCCCTCTACCCAGTTCCCACCCCACCTTCTGCCCTTACCCTGACACTGTCCTCATCCATAGGTGTACGATTTTTGTCCAGTCTCCTCCCATGCCCCCCACACCCCCCCACATCCCTTTCCCTTGCAAAAATTTTCAGTCCACCCCCTCTCTATGCCCAATTCTATTTTATTCACCAGTTTACTCTGATCAGAATTTTTATTCACTTGATTTTTAGATTCACTTGTTGATATGTATCTGTTGTTCATAATTTTTATCTTTACCTTTCCTTCTTCTTCCTCTTCTTAAAGAATACCTTTCAGCATTAATTATAAAAAAATATGGAACGCTCCATGAATTTTGATGTCATCCTTGCGCAGGGGCCATCCTAATCTTCTCTGTATTGTTCCAATTTTAGTATATGTTCTGCCGAAGCAAGCACAGTTCTCTTTCTTTTTTAATAACTATATGTATCATTTGGAAACATTAAGATCTCAGTATGTTTTTAAAAGAATGAATGAATGCACTCTTTCATGAGCCGATAGTCTTCTTATTTTAAGTTTATAATTGTCTTTTTTTTCTTTATTTTATTTTATTTTATTTTATTTATATTTTATTTTATTGCTCACAGTCTTACAAAGGGTATTGCAAATGTGTCCCTTTTTTTCCCCCCCGACCTTGACAATCCCCTGGCCTTCCCTACCCCCCAGTGTCTTATGTCCATTGGTTATGCTTATATGCAGCATACAAGTCCTTTGGTTGATCTCTAACCCCCCTCCCTCCTGCACCCCACTCCTTCCCGGCCTTCCTGCTACAGTTTGACAATCTGTCTGAGGCTGCTCTGCCTCTGTATCTATTATTGTTCAAAAGTTTATAATGGTCTCTATTATCCATGAATGAGTGGTATTTTTCCTTCATTGACTGGCTTATTTCACTTAGCATAATGCTCTCCAGTTCCATCCATGCCTTTGCAAATGGTAAGAGTTCCTTCTTTTTTACAGCAGCATGGTATTCCATCATGTAGATGTACCACAGTTCTCTAATCCATTCATTTACTGATGGGCACTTAGGCTGTTTCCAGATCTTATCTATGGTGAATTGTGCTGCTATGAACATATGGGTGCATATATCCTTTCTGATAGGTGTTTCTGGTTTCTTGGGATATATTCCAAGAAGAGGGATCACAGGGTCAAATGGGAGTTCCATTTTTAGTTTTTTGAGGAAGTTCCATACTGTCTTCCATAGTGGCTGCACCAGTCTGCATTCCCACCAGCAGTGCACAAGTGTTCATTTTTCTCCACATCCTCTCCAGCACTTGTCGTTTGTGGATTTGTTGATGATAGCCATTTTGACAGGTGTGAGATGGGACCTCATTGTTGTTTTGATTTCCATCTCTCAGATGATTAGTAACTTTGAGTATGTTTTCATATGTCTCTTGGCTTTCTGAATGTCCTCTTTTGAAAGGTGTCTATTTAGGTCCTTTGCCCATTTTTTGATTGGATTGTTTATCTTCCTTTTGTTAAGTTGTATGAGTTCCCTATAAATTTGGAGATTAGGCCCTTATCAGATATGACATTGGCAAATATGTTTTCCCACACAGTGGGTTTTCTTGTTGTTTTGTTGATGGTTTTTTGCTGTGCAGAAGCTTTTTATTTTGATGTAGTCCCATTTGTTTATTTTCTCTTTAGTTTCCAATACCCTAGGAGCTGTATCAGAGAAGAAATTGCTTCGCCATATGTCTGAGATTTTGTTGACTTTAGATTCTTCTAGTATTTTTATGGTTTCCTGTCTTACATTTAAGTCCTTTATCCATTTTGAGTTTATTTTTGTGTATGGTGTAAGTTGTTGGTCTAGTTTCATTTTCTTGCATGTATCTGTCCCATTTTCCCAACACCATTTATCTTGACTCCATTGTATGTTCTTGCCTCCTTTGCCACATATTAATTGAGCATATTGGTTCCGGCCGATTTCTGGGCTCTCTATTCCATTCCATTGATCTATATGTCTGTTCTTGTGGGAATACCAGGCAGGTTTGAGAACAGTGGCTTTGTAATACAGCTTGATATCTGGTAGTGAGATCCCACCTACTTTGTTCTTTCTCAGGATCGCTACAGCTATTCGGGGACCTTTTTATTCCAGATGAATTTTTGGAGAGTTCGTTCTAGGTCTGTGAAATATGCCGTTGGTATTTTAATGGGAAGTGCGTTGAATTTATAGATTACTTTGGGTAGTGTGGACATTTTAATGATTTTGATTCTACCAGTCCAAGAACATGGTCTGTTCTTCCATGTGTTTATGTCTTCCTCTATATCATTTTTCAACGCACTGTAGTTTTCTGAGTAGAGGTCTTTTACCTCCTTAGTTAAGTTTATTCCAAGGTAGCTTAATTTTTTTGGTGTGATGGTAAACGGGATTATTTTTTTAGTCTCTCTTTCTGTAAGTTCACCATTGGTGTATAGAAATGCCATCAATTTCTTGACCTTAATTTTGTATCCTGCTACATTGCCGAATTCATTTATTAAGTCTAATAGTTTTTTGATGGAGTCTTTAGAGTGTTTTATCTCTAATATCATGTCATCTGCAAATAAGGAGAGTTTTACTTCTTCTTTTCCAATTTGGGTGTCTTTTATTTCTTCTTCTTGTCTAATTTCAATGGCTAACTTCCAGTACTATATCGAACAGAAGTGGTGAGAGTGGGCATCCCTGTCTTGTTCCTGTTCTTAGGGGAAATGGTGTTAGTTTTTGTCCATTGAGTATGATGTTGGCTGTGGGTTTGTCATATATGGCTTTTATTATGTTGAGGTATGATCCTTCTACTCCCACCTTGCTGAGAGTTTTTATCAAAAATGGGTATTGGATTATGGCTAATGTTTTTTCTGCATCAATTGATATGACTATGTGGTTTTTTCTTTCAATTTGTTTATATGATATATCACATTTATTGATTTTCGGATATTATACCATCCTTGCATCCCTGGGAAAAATCCAACTTGGTCATGGTGTATGATCTTTCTGATATACTGCTGGATCCGATTTGCTAAGATTTTGTTGAGGATTTTGGCATCTTTGTTCATGAGGAATATTGGCCTGTAAGTCTCTTTCATTGTGTTGTCTTTACCTGGTTTTGGTATTTGGGTGATGCTGGCTTTATAGAATGATCTTGGAAGTGTTCCTTCCTCTTGGATTTTTTTTAGTAGTCTGAGCAGGATAGGTTTTAGTTCTTCCTTGAATGTTTGGTAAAACTCCCCTGTGAAGCCGTCTGGCCCGGGCTTTAGTTTGTTGGTAGTTTTTTGATGACTGCTTCAATTTCTTGCATAGTTATTGGCCTTTTGAGATGTTTTGATCCTTCCTGATTGAGTTTTGGAATGTTGTATTTTTCTAGGAATATGACCATTTCCTACGGGTTGTCTAGTTTGTTGGAGTTGAGTTGTCCATAGTATTTTTTAACAATCATTTATATTTCTGTGGGGTCTGTTGTTATTTCGCCTCTGTCATTTCTGATTTTGTTTATTTGGGTCCTCTGTCTTTGCTTCTTGGTGAGCCTGGCTAGAGGTTCATCAATCTTGTTCATCCTTTCAAAGAACCAGCTCTTGGTTTCATTGATTTTATATATATATTTTTTGATCTCTATGTCATTTTTTTCTGATCTAATCTTTATTATCTCCTTCCTTCTGCTCACTCTGGGGTTTTCTTGTTGCTCTCTTTCTAGTTCTTTGAGTTGTAGAGTTAGATGATTTACTACCATTTTTTCTTGTATTTTGAGATAGACCTGTAGAGTTATAAACTTCCCTCTCAGGACTGCTTTCATTGTGTCCCATAGGTTTTGGATTGTTGTGTTTTCATTGTCATTAGTTTCCAGGATGTTTTTAATTTCTTCTTTGATCTCATTGGTAAACCAATCAATATTTAATAACATGCTATTCAGCTTCCAAGTGTTTAAGTATTTTGGGTTGTTTTTATTGTCGTTTATTTCTAATATTATGCCATCGTGGTCTGAGAAGATGCTTGGTATGATTTCAATCTTCTCGAATTTGGGGAGACTTTGTTTGTGTCCCGATATGTGGTCTATTTTTGAATATATCCCATGAGCCCTTGAGAAGAATGTATATTCCTTGGCTTTGTGGTGCAGTGTTCTCAAGATGTCAATTCAATCCATCGGGTCCAGTGAGTCATTTAATATTGCTGTTTCTTTGCTGATTTTTTTTCTAGAGGATTTAATCAGTGATGGAGGTGGTGTATTAAAGTCCCCTACTATGATTGTATTGTTGTCGATCTCTCCTTTGATATCTTCCAGGAGGTTTTTTGTGTGTGTGTGTGTGTGTGTGTGTGTTTGTTTTTTTTAATGTATCTGTGTGCTCCTGCATTGTGTGCATATATGTTTATCAGGGTTATATCTTCTTGTTTTATTGATCCCTTTAGTATTATGAAGTGGCCTTCCTTATCTCTTGTTATGGCCTCACTTTGAGGTCTATTTTGTCTGATATAAGTATAGCTACCCTAGCTTTTTTTTGTTTCCATTTACCTGAAAGATATATTTTCATCCCTTCACTTTCAGACTGTGTGAGTCCCTTCTTCTGAGGTGGGTCTCTCATAGACAGCAAATGTATGTGTCATGTTTGGTTTATCCATTCAGCCACTCGATGTCTTTTGGTTGGAGCATTTGGTCCATTTACGTTTAAATTTATTATTGAAAGATACTTGTTGTAGCCATTTCTTTTTGTGTGTGGCTGTTTTCTTTCTGAGCTTTTTATTTCTTCTTTTTGCACCAGTTCCTTTCGCATTTCTTGCATTGCTGGCTTGGTGGTGATAAGCTCCCTTAGCCTTTTTTTTGTCTGTGAAGCTTCTTATTTCCCCTTCAACTTTGAATGATAGCCTTGCTGGATAGAGTATTCTTGAATTCAGTCCTTTACTTTGCATCACTTGCAAATATCGTCCTTTTTTTATCTTTTTTGCCTGATGTTTCTCTTGAGTAATCATTTGATAATCTAATGGGAGATCCCTTGAATGAAACTTTCAGTCTCTCTCTTGCAGCCTTTAAGATATTCTCTTTGTCCTGAACTTTTGCCATGGTAATTATGATGTGTCTTGATGTGTTTCTTTTCGGGTTCACCTTGTTTGGGACTCTCCGTGCTTGAGTGTTTTTTTTCTTCCCCACCTCAGGGAAGTTTTCTGATATTATTTCTTCCAGTAGGTTTTCTAACCCTTGTTCCTCTTGCTATAGTCCTGGCACCCCTATTATTCGTATGTTGTTTCATTTCATGTTGTCCAATAGCTCCCTTAGGCTCTCCTTCTCTCTTTTAATTTTTTTTCTCCAGTTGCTGTTCAGTTTGGTGTGTTTTGTTTCCCTGTCTTCTAATTTGCTAATTCGGTCCTCCATTTCTCCTAGTCTACTGTTGAAACTTTCAATGGTGTTTTTTATTGCAACTTCATAAAGAGACCTTCTAGTCTTGCTTCTTCCCCAAACCCACCATTTGATTTTACCCATTCTTAAATAACAGAAGACCTACTTTTTAAAAATTAAATATCATCCATTTCTTAGTATCATTTTCAGTCTCTTTTGGTGCACTGGGATTTTCAGTCATTTTTTTTTTTCATTCACTTTTTCTATGCTTTAATAAATCTTTTGCACAGGTAAGTACATTTAGTTGGAGCTATAAGACAACATCAAAACAGACAAAAAAGAGGCATTCTGGATCTTATCAAAATAACTATATTGAGGAAATTCTGGACTAAATCTTACCTTCAGAAATACTTCCACCCCTTCTCCCACTTAAAACAATTTGTAACCTTCCACTTACAATAAAATCATTTAGAGTATAGTTAACCTTGAACATCGTTTTATATTCTTTAAAAGCATTACTTCAAAACCCAGAAAATTCTCCAAAAAATTCTACAAGTAAATAGCAAATGTTATTGTACCTGAGCTTATGAATTTAAAATTTTCAGTCACAGTGGCTGCAGAATTTTTTCAATGTTGGTTTTATAATATGTAGGCAGCATAATGTATCTGTGTGTTTTGTTGTTGCTAATCCAAGTAGAGGACCTTTTTCTATTGTTGTTGTTTTTTTCAACAGAAAGCATGGAAGGGGAGGTGGGAGTGAGAAGAGAGAGAGAGAGAGAGAGAGAGAGAGAGAGAGAGAGAGAGAGAGAGAGAGAGACACATCATGGTTAACATTACTTTGGAATGAGCATACACCATGACAAAGTGGATACGTTCTGGGGAAGTAGGATAATACAACATCCAGAAATCAATAAACATGATGCATCACGTAAACAAATTGAGAGATATTCATAGGAATTGATGCAGAAAAAGCATTTGATAGAATCCAACACCCAATCCTATATAATAAGACAGAAACATGCAAATTAATCATCCCTCTGCTATGCTCAAGCCACACCTACACGCCACACCCACAAGCCAATCAGGAGTGTGTTTACAAATTAACCCAACTAAGATGATGGTGGCCATGGAGCTGGAGTAAGCAGGAGGCTTGGGTTGCTCCCGGCGATGGAGGAAGCCAAGCTTCCCGCCTGCTCTGGCAAGCACTTGGCTTCACTCAATGCTAGAAAGTTTCAATTATAGAAGATAAATAAATTCTGATACCTGCTTCCAGCCAACCTCTACTCAAGGACGGGCTAGGAGCCTGGGTTGCCAGGGACAATGCAGGTTTCCAGCCAGACCTGGGCTCTGCTCAAGGCTATAAGTTTCAATTATAGAAGATAGCTAAATCCCAGAAAAACAGAAAAAAGAGAAAAAGGAGAGGCTGGGAGCGTAGGTTGCCCAGGGACATGGCAGGCCTGGAAATGGCCATCAGCCCCTCACCCATGCTCGCCGGGAACCCCAGCGGGACTCTCCCACCCTGAAGGGGCTGTGAGCAGCCTGAAAATGGTTCTGAGCCCCTCACCCAGGCTGGCTACACACCCATGTGGTGACGGTCCCTACTGCGGGGCTCGGCCAGCCTGCAAATAGCCATCAGCACCTCACCCACAGTGGCCAGGCACCACAGTAGGGACCCCCCAACCCTGAAGAGGATGTGGCCAGCCTGAAAACAGCCCTCAGCTCCTCACCCAGGCGGGGCAGGCACCCCCACGGGTTGAGGATCCCCACTGGAGGGCTTCGACAGACTGCAAAATGCCATCAGCCCCTTACCCAGGTTGGACAGGCACCCCAGCGGGACCCCCACCCTGATCCGGACACACTTCAGGGCAAAACTGCCGGCCCCCACCCGTGCACAAGGCCTCTGTCCTCCTATATAATAAAAGGGTAATATGAAAATTGACCCTAACAGCAAAACGACTGGGAATTACTGGTCAATATGATGCACACTAACCACCAGTGGACAGACACTTAATGCGGGAGCTTCCCCCTGGTGGTCAGTACCCTCCCACAGGCCGAGCTCTGCTCAGCCACAAGCCAGGCTGACGACTGCCAGCATGGGGCTCCTGGGCTGCCAGAGGGAGATCTGACTGCCAGCTTAGGCCTGATCCCTCAGGCATTAGGCCTTAGCCAGAAGGTGGACATCCTACAAGGATCCCAGACTGCAAGAAGGCATAGGCCTCAGGCCAGGCTGAACGACTCCCCCCCTCCCTCCCCACCAAGTGCACAAATTTTTCTGCACTGGGCCTCTACTTTTGATAAAAATTCTCAGCAAACTGGGAACAGAGGGATCATACCCTCTATATGACAAACCTACAGACAACAACATACTCAATGGGCAAAAAACATTAAGAAGAGAAATAAGACGGGGATGCCCACTCTCACTTCTGTTCGACAGAGTACTGGTAGTGCTAGGCAATGCAATCAGACAAGAAGAAGTCAAACAAGGCATGCCCACTGGAAAAGAAGAAGTAAAACTGTCATTATTCACAGATGGCATGGTACTGTCCATAGAAATACATAAAGAACCCATCAAAAAACTAGGAGATTTAATAAATGAATTTGGCAATGCAGCAGGATACAAAATTAACACCCAGAATTCTATGGCTTTTTGATACACCAATAATGAACTTACAGAAATAAAAACTAAAGAAACCAAAACAAAACAAAACAAAAAATCTCATTTACATTTGCAACAAAAAGTTAAAATACCTAGGAATAAACTTAACTAAGGAGGTAAAAGACCTGTTCTTGGAAAACTACAGGAAATTTAAAAGAGATAGATGAAGACAAAAGCAAATAGAAGAACACACCACATTCATGGATTGGTAGAATCAACATCATTAAACGTTCATACTACCTAGAGCAATCTACAGTTTTAATGTATTCCCCATTAAAATACCAATGGCATGTCTCACAGACCTAGAACAAAGTCTCCAAAAATTCCTATGAAATTATAAAAGACCCCAAATACTCACACCAATCTTGACAAATAAGAACAAAGTTGGATGGATCACAATACCAGATATCAAGCTATATTACAAAGCCACCATTCTCAAAACTTCCTGTTACTGGCACTAAAACAGACATATAGACCAATGGAATGGAATAGAGAACCCCGAAGTCAATCCAAGCAGTTATGCTCAATTAATATTTGACAAAGGAGGCAAAATCATACAATGGAGTCATAGTGTCTCTTCAATAATTGATGTTGGACAAATAGCACAGATACATGTAAAAAAATGAATCTAGACCACCAACTTACACCATACACAAAAATAAACTGAAAATGGATAAAGGACTTAAAGGTAAGTGGGTAACCTTGAAAATCTTAGAAGAATCCATAGGCAGAAAAATAGCAGGCATCTGTCTCAGCAGTACCTTTACTGATACAGCTCCTAGGGCAATGGAAACTGAGGAGAAAAGAAACAAATGGGACGACGTCAAATTAAAATGCTTCTGTAGAGAAGAAGCAGCCAAAAAATACAACAACAACAACAAAACAAGGAAGTCCACTGCCTGGGAGAATATATTTACCAACGTTATATCCAATAAGGACCTATTCTCCAAAATTCATAATGATCTCATTCAAACAAAAGGAAGATTAATATTCCACTCAAAATGTGGGCATAGGATTTAGATACTTTTTGAAAGTGAACATACAGAAAACCAAGAGACATATGAAAACATGCTCCAAATCACTAATCATTCAAGAGATTCAAGTCAAAAGGACAATGAGATACCATCTCACACTGGTCAGAATGGCTATCATCAACAGTTCAACACACAACAAGTGCTGGCAAGGATGGGGTGTAAAAGGAATCCTCTTGCATTACTTGTGGGAATGCAGACTGGTGTAGCAACTATGCAGAATACTATGGAGTTTCCTCAAAAAATTGAAAAAATGGAGCTCCCATTTGAACAGCAATCCCACTACTAGGAACATATCTCAAGAAATGACAAACACCAATCAGAAAGAGCATATGCACCCACATATTCAGAAGAAAAGCCAGTGAGAATGAAAGAAATGTGATGCAGATAGCAAAGCAATGACCTGCAGGCCCAGAGAATGAGCCCTTTTCTTGGCTTTGTTCTCCTAAGCCTTGGATCTGCAAGAATGGAGGCTACAGCCCCCTATAGCCATAAGCCTTCCCCTTGGCTCCAACTTGGACCTCAGAGACCTTCCATGTTGAAGTGCCCTCTTACCTAGATCCTATGAACCTGTCTATTATTACATTTTTATTTCTCATCCCAGGATATGTTTACTGGTGAGAGGAGAGAGAGAGAGAGAGAGAGAGAGAGAGAGAGAGAGAGAGAGAGAGAGAGAGAGATATCCCTTGCTTCCCTTAATCACCCTGACCAGGAATCCAACACAAAACCGAGGTGAATTCCCTGACCTGCCAGACTAGCAACCTCTGGTGTTTGGGACCAGGCTCCAGCTCATGGAGACACCAGCCAGGACTGTGACTGTCCATTCTACCAGGGGCAAATGTGTACCAGTCTGTAAGTGACACAGAAAGCAAATTCGCCATGTGCAAACTCTGGCGCTTGCATCAATGCGAAGAGCAGGTGGTAACAATCAGGAAAAGGACAGAGGATTATTTATACTTCAGAAGGGGGGTGCAAGGAGGAGTTTGCATGGAGGTTGGTGGCCTGCAGTGGTGCTGGCGAAGGGAGGGGCGGAGCAGAATGGGGCCAAGTGCAGTCTTGCTCACTGATTGAAGATCATGTGCAAAGAGCATCTTGTGCATGGCCAGTGCACCCAGCATAGCTGGTGCATCCTCCTTTCCACGAGGAGGCCCCAAACCCCCTGTGTAGGAGACGCACCCTATGAAACCAAGACTATGCCTAAAGGATCCAGATAAGGGACCTGGGGACATGCAGTGAGCTCCAAGCACTGCCACCTGCTTGTTGGCATCTGCCCAGTTCAGGACCAGTGCCATCTGGAGGTGGGGGGTGGGGGGGAGGGGGCGGGTCCTGCTGGGTCAGTAGACTGCTGATTTCGCCAGCACTTTGTGTCAGAAGTGTACCCGCAAGGGCCCTTTGGGTGAACACAGGAGCTTGTGTGTACAGGTGCAGGGCGGGGCGTGGGAGGGACCACGCAGCCCAGGGCAGGAGTGGTGGCGAGGTGACCTCCAAGTTAAGCGTGATGCTGTGCAGAAACCGAGGTCCTAGGAGGCGAGGGCCCAGGTGCTGCTGGGGCGGGGCAGCTACTGGACGTGGACCTTCTCTCCCAGGTGGTGGAAGCTGAGGCTGGGGACAAAATGAGTGCAGCAGAGGAGGCGGAGTCCCAAGTAGAAGCAGAGGCGCAGCCTGAGGAGCAGCGAGCAGAGCCAGGGCCCAGTGGGACAAGCACCTGGCCCACACTGGAGGTGCTGGCGGCCCTTCAGGTCCAGCTGAGCATTGAGAGCGCCCGAGCCAGCAGGGCCTACCTTCGGGTGAAGCGCAAGACCTCTCGGCGTAGAAAGCCCATTCTTGAGTGCAGAAGGGCCATCATCCAGTGCATCCCCAACTTCTGGGCCGAAGCTGTATCCTTGCCTGAGCCCTTCTGGCTTCACTGCTGACAAAGACCACAGGGAGTAAGTGGAGGAGGAGCCAGGAGAAGGTGAAGCGGAGGAGGACAGAGGAAAGGGCCACCCCACCCCAGTGGCACAGCACTGGGCAAAGCGATGGCCGGCTTCTAGGTGTCAGGTCAGGAAGTATGGGCACAACGTACCACACCACAATCAGATAGTGGAAGGGCACCTTTTCTGGGCAGTGGAAAGATCCTTGGAGGTAGTGTTTTGTGTTTCTCCCTTTTTGACCAAAAAGCTCAGTGTAAACACTCAGCTCGTTTTAGCCAGGTTTAAGACGAATGCTTCCAGTGTCCTCTCTCAACACATCAGATGCCCATAGGAATTCCAGGCAGGCTTCCTCCCTCCTTCCACAGACACACAAACACGGGTATACACAAAGGACCAGAGGTATACACACACACACACACACACACACACACACACACACACACCCTTTTATTGCAACTCGTGTGCAAAAAAAGGCTTATTTCCAACCCGGAATGCAGCCTTTGTGACCCACATGGACCTCTAGAAGATGTGTGCTGCCACTGTTTCTGGAGACCATACATTTCGTGTAGGCGATCCCAAGGGACAAGGCCAGGGTACATGCAGACACCCTAAGCCAGTGGTTCTCAACCTTCCTAATGCCACGACCCTTTAATACAGTTCCTCATGTTGTGGTTACCCCCAACCATAAAATTATTTTCGTTGCTACTTCATCACTGTAATGTTGCTACTGTTATGAATCATAATGTAAATATCTGATAGACAGGATGTATTTTCATTGTTCGTGACCCACAGGTTGAGAACCGCTGCCCTAAGCACTGCGTCATCTGCACAGGCACACGGAGGACAGGGAGGGCTCAGAACATGTCTGGAAATGAACCCACGATTGTTAGGGCAGGTTCATGCTCAGGTGAACATGAACCCATAGGTACCATTATTGTGAGCATGTGTGAAGAAAGTGTAGTTGGTGAGGATGTTGGAACAGGGGCAATGTCTGCCATCCACGGCCAACTCTCGTATGCCCCTAGGATGGCTCTGTGGCTTTTAGCTGCCCATTTCGTTTCACAGCCTCTGAGAGCTCCTTGACCAAAAGCAGATCCGGAACCACCCGCAGATATCAGCCATCATCACTGAGGAAGATGAAGACCTGCTGAACTACTTGATCAATGTGGAGGTCAGACTGGGAGGCAGAGTGGAGCGTGGGATGAGGGCTTTGGCACCCAGTGGGACGTGTCCCAGCAGAAAGAAAGGGAGGGGAGGTGGGTGATTCCTGCAGGCAGGCTCACTCCAGAAGCTGGCAGACAAGACACTTTACTAGTTGCATCTCTTGGCAGGTGAAGGAAGTGAGCCTTCCCAAATACCGCTGCAAGTTGATGTTTTACTTCCGGAGCAACCCCTACTTCCTGAATGACCTGATCGTTAAACAATATGATGTCAGCCTTGCAGGTGAGTGACAGTTCCCAGGATGGGCCTTTGGAAGAGCGCGAAAATGGTGGGTGGGTGTGGACATTGGACCGATGGGAATCCAGCCTTCCAACTTCCTTCCTGCAGGGTACAGGGCCTCCAGATCCACTCCAATCCTCTGGTTCTGGGATTATGAACGTGGAGCCCCCAGCCGCCGGCAAGATACAAGCAGCGTCAGCTTCTTCAACTGGTTGTCTGAACATACCCTGCCCGGGTCAGGCAAGATTGCTGAGGTGATTGATACTGCTCTGGCCACTGTCAGAAAATGTAATGGTGGAAGCCCCACGTGCTTGAAAAGCAGAGTAGCAGACTGGTCTGGTCCCCCTCTTCCCTGTGTTCCTTCCCAGATCATCAGCGAGGACCTGTGGCCCAATCCTCTGCAGTACTACCCCTCAGACTCAGGACCCAGAGGAGGGAGCTGCAGAGCGGACCTGTTGGAGAGGAGGAGCCCCCCTGCTGGGCATTAAAAGGTGAGTAGTTGCCCCTGTGAATCTCCTTAGAAAAGTGAATGTGGAAAACCGGGCCTGGGTAAATTGGAGGTACCCTAGTGCACCAGGAATGTGTGTGAGAGCAGCAAAGGGAAACTGGGAGTCCTGGTGCCCACAGAATGTAAGCAGATGGGGGCGCTGTAAGCACCATGGCTTTCAGGATGACTGGCCTCGGGCCCTGGGCAACAAACATGGTTCTTCATCATGTTTCTGCAATCCTGTTGTCAGTGCTTTCACCACCCACTTAGGCCTCTTGCCATTCCAGTGGAGTCCTACCTTCCCATGCCTTACCCATTTTCAGTGCCTCTAATTCACGTTTCTTTGTTTTTATAACCACCGCTCAGTTCCGCTGAGCTGAGCCCACAATGTTGGCAATGGCAGCAGGATCTGGACGAGACTATTGAAGTCCTGGGGTAGGAAAGTTAAACAGGCCAGGAAAAGGCACGGTGTACTGACTGTGGACATGTGCTTCAGAGGGGCCCCACACACCTTCAGGCACATGCCAGTGTCTGTGAGTGTGGGTGTGTGTGTATAGAAGGGGACACTCCAGATTCAGAGGAGATGGAGCAGAACATCAAATATGGCCCCGAAAGACAGAAACGATGTGGTGTTTGGGTACACACCAAGGTTGGCTGAGGGATTCTGTCCATTCCCTTTACACAGGAGGAAAAGAGGAGAAAAGGATCGCCTGCGGAAGAGTCAGAGAGCATATGCCACCTAACATGAGTGTCACTGAAAGAACCATAAAGAAGCTTGCAAGGTGTTGATGACTCTGCGTTGTTGGTAGCAGGGAAATGTAATAGTATTGGCAAAGACCTCACAAGGGGCTGTGGGAGCAGCATCTCCAGCATTTCAGCCTGCCTGGAAAGTGGCAGGGCTACAGAAGAGGAGACACCAGGCCTCGGAAGGCCTTCTGATATTGTTCCCTTCTTTCAGGGTGTTGTCTGGGAGGAGGAAGGAAGAATGGCTGACTTCTGATGACAAGTATTATAATTTGGGCAGGAGTGCAGGGGGCGACTTTAGATCCTGTCTCTTAGGCTCTCAACTCCCTTGGCTTGGGCGGTCACTCACATAGACATGCCATGGTCAGACAGAAGACAGCTGGCCTTTTCAAGATGGAGGCACTGCTCAACAGAAGCCATGGGCCTGTCCTGTGAAGGTGAAAGTTTACAGGTAGAGCCACCCTCCCTGTGTGGGGCAGGCTTGCAATGAAGTGAGCAGGGGTGTGGGGCAGAGGAGAGGAGTTACACACCAGGGAGGGTGCTAAGGCCTGGGGTGTATGGAGGCAGGTGCGCACTGCAGCACCCTGCATGGGTTGCACTTGGGAAAGGGAAAAGGTCAAAACTCTGTCAGTAGACCAAAGCCTTCCTTGTACACAGACAACCGCATAAGCCAATCCGAACATTCTAGAGGGGGGAACCTCAACACAACAAAGTTTATTTTCCTGTCAAGCAAGAATGAAATGGGAAACCCATTCCCAAAGGAGGCAATCACATGAACAAAACTTGCCTTTTGTTGAAGTGGGGGCCTGGCGTGCCTTTCTCCATTCCAGTCTTCACACTCAGGTTTTGGGGAGGATTTTGGTGTGTGAAAGTGGGTGGGCTTCCTCAGGAACCTGGGGCTGCAGGGGCCAGGTTCATACACCAGAGCTGTGACTAAGGGGCGGAGTTGCGCAGGGTGATGCCCACTGCCCTGCCCTTGATTGAAGGAGACTTTTCAGGAGCCCATCCAGAGACTGCAGGCTGGGCCTGGCCAGGTGCCTTCTGTACCACATGCTCACATGACCAGCGCCTGTGCATGAGCCCAGTGTGCACCCACTCAGCACACCAGGGCCTGGTTGCATGCACCAGTGAGCGAGCGCCTTGCATGGACTCAGCAGGCTCTGCACCACCTGCTCCTTCACAGCACCAGTCTCAGAGCCAGGGGGCATCCAGAGTCAGGCTGTGTTGGGAGACTGAGGGGCTCCTGGGGGCAGCGCGCTTCCTCTCAGTTCCACTAGGAGGCCTTCAGCTTCAGGGCGCCTGAGGACTCACAGTGCACCCCAGGGCCATTGCACCAGGAAGGACAGGGCAAGCAGGATGGCCCAGGAGGCTTTTAGCTTCACCTCGGTGCAGGAAAGTGGTGATACGCAGGACACAAGGGCACAGGAGGTTTGGAGGAAAGCTATAGGGCTGGAGAGGGAGGATTTCATGCAGGTGAGGGAGGCTGTGATCCTGGAGCTGAGGTTGAATGCAGGTAAGAAGTTTGGCTAGATCTTGAGTGGGGTGCAGGGGAGGACTGGGTGGCTGCAGAGCAGTGTGTGCAGGGAGAGGAGAGGGAGGTGCAGCAGGGAACCCAGAGTGAGGAGCAAGGGGAAGACAAGGAAGGCCTGGGGGAGGAGTTGCAGGCACAGACTCAGTTTGTCCTGTGGACAGAGGGCCTTCTGCAGGTGGTGCCATGGCAGGCCATGTGGGCAGGGGAGTAGGTTTTCCCACATCTGCAGGTGGGAAGGCAGGAGGAGGTGGTGAGTGAAGAGCTGAGGCTGGAGGCACACGCTCCAGGTGACCCGCAAGGGAGTGACCACCAGGAGGAGGGGTGGATGGAGGAGCAATTAATTGCAGGGGAGCAGTTTGTCCTGCAGGGGGATGGGAAGTGCACCATGGAGGCAGTGAAACAGGTGGGAGAGGTGGAGCCTCAGTCCAAGGCCAAAGCAAAGCCAGAAGAAGAGGAGCCAGTGCAGCAGGAGCAGGCCCAGTCAGGGCCCGGGGCCAAGTTCACCTGGTCCCCTCTGGAGGTGCTCCAGGCCCTTCAATTGGAGATGGAGCCCATGAACGAGCAAGCCAGCAGGGCCTTCTTTCGGCTCAGGTGCAGGACTCGGCAGAGGCTCAAGCCCTATTTCAAACGGAGAAGCCTCAATATGCAGCGCATCCCTGCGTTCTGGCTCACAGCTCTATCCTTAAGGGTAGAGGAGCAGGATCACAAGGAGCATGAGACAGTGCAGGAGAACGTTGTAAGCGGGGATGATTCCAATAGAAAAAAACATTGAGGACAAGCTAGGGGCAGTGCACCCCAGTCTGGCCCAGGACCCTGGAGACACCCTCTGTCTTATACAGGCACCATAGAAGCGGTACCTGAGGGTCCAGGGGCAGAGCTCCAAGGCAGAGGCACGCATACACCAGGGGCTGATGCCCACAGACAGGGCTGTGTTGCACGGGCTGTTCTGGGACTAACTAACGCTGCCTTACAGGCCGTCTCTATGTCCAATTCCTCAGTCAGAAGCAGGAATGTGTGATGTGTAGCCTGTCAAGCCCTCAGCACAAAACAATCTGGTGGGCATCAGGGTCTGTCAGGAAACAGAGTGGTGCTGTGCCCCTTTCTGCCCTTGATGGAGAAGGAGTGGCCTTAAGGGAAGGAGAGGCCAGGCCAGGCTGCTCTTTCTAGCTGGTCCATGCCCAGCTCCCAAGGTGCAGGTTGCTTGAGCCAAAGCAGTTTGTCAACCACCCAGAGTTGTCGGCAATGATTAGGGTCCAAGAAGAAAACATCCTTGGCCACATGATCAATTTGAAGGTCAGTCCACCTGCTCCATGGAGTGGTTGAGGGCAGGTGGGGAAGTGGCCTGTCCCTGAAAAGAGCTACATGCGGGAGCACTGGGCTGTGATTTCACTCCCTGGATCCACTTTCCTTCTGCAGGTGAGGGAAGTCAGGCATCCCTGGGGTTGCTGCACCATTAGCCTGTACTTCCGCAGCAACCCCTACTTCCACAACCATGTGATTGTGAAGGAGTATCTCATCACCCTCACAAGTAACAGGAGGCTCCCTGCATGGGCTTCAGCTGGTGGTGGGCAGGGATGTAAGGCAATGTGCCCAGCTTCACATACCCCTCTCCTGCAGGATACAGGGTGTCCCGTGCCACTCCAATTCAGTGGTACCAGCATTGTGAATGAGAAGCCTACAGCCACAGGCTCCAGGACAGCAGTGCCAGCTTCTTCTACTGGTTCTCTGACCACAGTGTGGCAGAATCTGGCAGGATTGCTGTGGTGGGATGTCACTGGCCATGTCAGCATACAGCTTCCTGTGTCTGCCTGCTGCTTGCGTTTCTATTCTGGTCCCTGTGGTCTCCTGTTTGCCCTACCAGATCATCAGCAAGGACCTGTGGCTCAATCCCCTGAAGAACTATGAGAGGACGATGGCCCCCAGTGAGCAGACAGGACGGGTGAGGAGGGCCTGCCTGGGCTCTCCCCTGGTGTGCTGTCAGGCTCCCTCCTGGGCCATTGCTTTTCTCTCACAGGGACACCTGGATGCTGCGAGGGATACAGCCTGTGACACCAGTGCCGCAGGGTGTGTGCCTGAGACAGGACTACCAGCACAACAAGGGCAGTGCAATTCCAGTTCAGGCGGGGGCGCTCAGTCAGGAGGAGGGAGTGTGCATGTCCACTGTCACTCAGAGTAAATGCAGATTACATGAGCCACTCCTCTGAACTCTCCCTCTAGGCCTCCCACAGCACCTTCAGGCCTTGCCACCAGCCCCTCAACAGGTGCTGGCATGACATGTTCTTCCTATACTCGTGTCTCTGAATCTTCCTCATGCCGAGGCCTAGGCTGCTGTGCTTCCACGCCGCATTGCCCTATTGCTGCTCACCACCATCTCCTATTTCCCCAAGGTCTTTTCTTCCTCCTGGGGCCAGTGGGGGAAGCCTGCGCCTTATCAGTATCTTAGGGTGCGAAGTGTGGGCCACAGAACTAGAGAAATCCTTGTTTTTCAACCTTGTCAGAGGTTCTTCAATCCTTTTATCCATTTAGGTTTTCCAAGGAGAATACCTCATTTGTTTACCCTCCCTAACTGGAAAACAGGGCAGCATGCCATGACGAAATAACACACTGCTTCATTTTGTATGCAGTTCACTTCAAAGACTTTATGCACTTATGGTCATAGACACCCTGGGAAATTTAGGGCCATTAATATAACTCACCATCCAAACACATTGCTTTTATGTGTAGTAAAATCAGACAAGAAATCCCATTTGCAGAGCACTTTCTTCTGAAAATTTTTTGTAATGTTAGTGTTTAAGGTTTTACAAAAAGTAGTATATATGTCTCTTTCTTTTTTTCTACTGACCTCCCCCGGGACTCCCCTATTCCTAGTCACTTGTTCTCGTCACCCACTCCCAGTGTCTTTCCTCTGTTGGTCTGTTCGTTGTGCTTATATTCTGAATATTTTAACAATAAAATATGTAAAATTTAAACATTTAAGTATATTGTAATTTAAATCAGCACTTATGATACAACCTTGTATAAGTCAAACCTTGCCTCTAATCCTGAAACTTCATAATGGTACCTACAATTCTTTCTTTTTTTATTTTTTATTAAATCTTTATTTTTCAGATTATTACATTTGTTCCTCTTTTTTCCCCCCATAACTCCCCTCCTCCCAGTTCCTGCCCCACCCTCCGCCCTAACTCCCCACCCACTGTCCTCATCCATAGGTGCATGATTTTTGTCCAGTCTCTTCCCGCATCTCCCACACCCCTTCCCCCCCCAAGAATAGTCAGTCCATTCCCTTTCTATGTCCCTGATTCTATTATGATCACCAGATTATTTATTCACTTGATTCTTAGATTCACTTGTTGATAGATGCATGTTTGTTGCTCATAATTTGTATCTTTACCTTTTTCTTCTTCTTCCTCTTCTTAAAGGATATCTTTCAGAATTTCATAGAATCCTGGTTTGGTGGTGATGAACTCCTTTAGCTTTTCCTATCTGTGAAGCTCTTTATCTGACCTTCAATTCTGAATGATAGCTTTGCTGGATAAAGTAATCTTGGTTGTAGGTTCTTGGTATTCATCACTTTGAATATTTCTTGCCACTCCCTTCTGGCCTGAAAGTTTCTGTTTGAGAAATCAGCTGACAGTCGTATGGGTATTCCCTTGTAGGTAACTGAGTTTCTTTCTCTTGCTGCTTTTAAGATTCTCTCTTTGTCCTTTGCTCTTGGCATTTTAATTATGATGTGTCTTGGTGTGGTCCTCTTGGGATTCCTTTTGTTTGGGGTTCTCTGCACTTCCTGGACCTGTAAGTCTATTTCTTTCACCAGGTGGGGGAAGTTTTCTGTCATTATTTCTTCAAATAGGTTTTCAATATCTTGCTCTCTCTCTTCTTCTGGCACCCCTATAATCCGGATGTTGGTATGCTTGAAGCTGTCCCAGAGGCTCCTTACACTATCTTCATATTTTCAGATTCCTTTTTCATTTTCTTTTCTGGTTGGGTGGTTTTTGCTTCTTTGCATTTCAAATCTTTGCCTTGATTCTTGCACTCCTCTGGTCTGCTATTGGGAGTCTGTATAGTATTTGTTATTTCAGTCTGTGTATGCTTAATTTCTAGTTGGTTCTTTATCATAACATCGAGGGTCTCATTAGATTTCTTGAGGATCTCACTACATTTATTGGAGGCTTCTAGACAGTTCTTAAGAGACCTTAAAAGTGTGGTTCTGAACTCAATATCCTCCATTGACAGTTTTGTCCTGTTTCTTTGTCTCCGCATTTTTTATGCTTTCTTGGTGCACCCCCTAGTGGTCTTTGTGCGCAGTCTTGTTGTAGTTAAGTCTTGATTGTTATTGGCAATACTAGGGTTGATTTGACCTCTAGGCTAACTGGCTATGAGAGTCCGCTGTGTCGGCAGTGGGAGAGCTTCTGTGATGGATCTCTAGGGCGGTGCTAATCTAGCGTTTGCCTGAGGCTATCCGGCAAATGCCTCTGTGCAGGGCTTGGGTGGGGCAGGTCCCCGGGGATCTACAGGGTGGGTCAGAGCAAGCAGTTATGGCTGCTCTCAGTTCCATCCCTAGGGGCTCTGCCTTAGAGTTCCGACCAAAGCCAGACAGTCCCACTTCTCCCGTTTGAGTGTGGGTCCCTAGAGACTCGCCCGGATCTGGAGCTCAGAGTCTGAAACTCCCTCCCGATTGAAACCAACAACCGCACCCTCCGACTCCAGCCCACTCTGCGTGCACTCCGCACCTCAGTATTTCACTACAGCACTGCACCTCCTCTGAGTCCGGATATGATATTCTCTTTCCTCCTAGTTGTAGAATTTCCACTCAGCCAGAATTCCTGTGGTACTGGATGATGTCCGTTCCATCTTTTAGTTGTTTTTTGAAGTGGTTGTTCAAGGCAGCAATCTCCAGTGTTAACATATGCCACCATCTTGGTTTTCCAAACAATTCTTGATGCTTCCCCCAAACCTACCATTTCCTTTTAGTCATTCTTAAATAACAGAAGCCAAATTCTTTACAATAAAATTTTGTCTGTACCTTATCATTTTCAATTTCAGTGTCTAATTCTTCTGTCACAGCGGCTTCCCCCCCTGACTCCCTGAGCCCAATAAGGTGAGCCACTGTACTGCATGATTCACTCTCTCTTGCATACATGGTGTATCCTGTAATTGCCGCCTGCACTGCACTCAGGACCTCTTACAGGGGTGTCCCATTGGCTGTTGCAGTAATTGCTGTGCCCCCATCATACCCATCTCCTCTGTGGCTGTAATAATCATCACAGGGACTGGACCACCATAAGTCAGAGGGGGCCTTCGTACTGGTGGTGCCCAGTTTTTTACTGGGATGTTGATCTTCCTTTTGTTTAATTGGATGAGTTCAGTATGAATTTTGGAGAATAGGTCCTTATCAGACATAACATTGGAAAATATCTTCTCCCAGGCAGTGGACTTCCTTGTTTTGTTGTTGTTGTTGTTCTTGTATTTGTTGGCTTCTCCTTCTCTGCAGAAGTGTTTTAATTTGACATCATCCCATTTGTTTCTTTTCTCCTCAGTTTCCATTGCTCTAGGAGCTGTATCAGTAAAGGTATTGCTGAGACAGATTCCTGATATTTTGTCTTCTTCTAAGATTTTCATGGTTACCCACTTACGTTTAAATCCTTTATTCATTCCTAGTTTATACTTGTGTATGGTGTAAGTCGGTGGTCTAGATTAACTTTTTTGCATCTATCTGTGCTAAAAGTCCAACACCAATAATTATTATGTTTTTATTTTGGCTTTGTAATATCTTTAATGAAACAAAATAAAATGTCCTCTATGTTATTTGAGTCATACTTTCTCTAAATCTTGCCTTTAAAAAAATCCCCTGGGGCACAGTCCCATCCGTTCTTTGATTTTCCTTCTACTGATCCCAAACCTCTGCTGTAGTCTGTGTCCTTTCAAAGGACAAAAGCAGACCTGGAGGCCTCAGAGCTGCCCGCAGCATGCTCCTGCCCGCGGTAGGTGCAGCGCCCATCACCATCTGGACCATGGCTGCCAGGCACAGTCAAAGCCTGAGAATCAAAGTGGCAGCATGTCAACGCCTTCACAGGCCTGTTTCCAGCAGCACAAAGCCAGTCCTCCCACCCAGTGCTCTGGGGACCGGCCGTCATGGCGATGTGGTGGCACCCTCCCCTGGCAGCTGAGGGTCCCAGGCTTTTCTTTGGGCAGACCTGGGCCAGGACCTTTGGGGATCTCTGTGTCCATGGTATAAATGCGAGTGAGATCAGACACAATGTTATCAATGATTGGCTTGGTAAGGTCGCCACTAAACACCTGCCACCATGGCTTCTTGGCCTTGGCCTCAGCGGGCACCTGGACCCCATAGACCTGCAGGGCCAGGTGGAGCACCGCCACCGCTATGTGCTGAGCCTGGAACCGGAAGCACAGCCCCCCGCGGTAGCTGTCCCGCAGCAGGGCCCAGGCAGTGACGGAGATGGGGGTCCGTTGCCAGCTGTAAGGATTCAGCCAGTTCTTGAGAGAAATCAGGTAGTGGAGCAGGTACCTGTGTGGGTGCTGAAAGGAGACTTGGAAGCGCAGTACCCGCAGCACAAGGAGCTCGCACTGCACAATGCTGTCCCGGATCACGCACAATAGGGAGTCCATTTCCAAGGGCTCGCTGCCTGGGTGGAAGTACCTGTTGGACACGTTGATGATGTCACGGGTTCGCAGGGCCTGTTCTTCCACTTTGCCAGCCACGTAAAGGGCAGACATGGCGACCAAGTAGGGGTCATAGGCGTCCAGGTTGATCTCGCAGAAGAACTTATGATAAATGGCACAGGCGGTGGCGAGGGGAATGGACTGCATCCCTAGCTTGACACCTGCCTCCATGATGAACCTTGTCACGCGGAATTGCACCCGGGCCAGGGGTTCGGGCCACCCCTTGGCGCCTGGCGCCGCGTCCTCCTCTCTGCAGCTGTCCAGGCTAAGGTCCTCCATGGGGCCCTGCTGGGAGGCCCCAGACCCCGCGGGAAGGGCAAGAGTCTCCAGTGCAGTGCCTGTGTCAGCAGAGTTCTATCCCAGTGCGCAGCTGCCCAGCCCCACCCCGCCCCACCCCACTCCGCGGCCCCACCTACCCCGACCTGCCTAGGCCTGACTGCCATCCAGGTTCCAACACCAATTATTGAAGAGACTGTAAGACTGCATTCTATGTTTTTGCCTCCTTTGTCAAATATTAATTGAGCATAATGGTTAGGGTTGACTTCTATGTTCTCTGTTCTGTCCCATTGGTCTTTATGTCTTGTTTAGTGCCAGTAACAGGCAGTTCTGAGAATGGTGGCTTTGTAATATAGCTTGATATCTGGTATTGTGATCCCTCCAACCTTGTTCTTCTTTGTCCAGATTCCTGTAACTCTTTGGGGTCTTTTTTTAAATCCATAGGAATTTTTGGAAACTTTCTTCTAGGTCTGTGAGTTACGCCATTGATATTTTAAGGGGTAATACATTAAAACTGTACATTGTTTTGGGGACTATGAACATTTTATTAATGTTGATTGTACCAAACCATGAATATGGTATGTTCTTCTATTTGCTTTAGTCTTCCTCTATCACTTTTTTCAATTTCCTGGAGTTTTCCAAGAACAGGTTTTTGCCTGCTTAGTTAAGTTTATTCCTAGTCTTCTTAATTTTTTGTTGCACTGGCAAATGACATTTTTTTATTATTTTTATTTTTTTTTATTTTATTTTATTTTTTTTTTTAGTTTCTCTTTCTGAGTTCATTATCCGTGTATCAAAAAGCCATAGAATTCTGGGTGTTAATTTTGTACCCTGCTACATTGCCAAATTCATTTATTAAATCTCATAGTTTTTTTGATGGAATCTTTAGGTATTTCTATGGACAGCACAATACCATCTGAGAATTTTGACAGTTTTACTTTTGCTTTTCCACTTAGCATGCCTTGTTTTACTTCTTCTTGCCTGATCGCATTGCCTAGCACTACCAGTACTCTGTCAAACAGAAGTGGTGAGAGTGGGCATCGCTGTCTTGTTCCTCTTCTTAGAGTAATTGTTTTTGCCCATTGAGTATGATGTTGTCTGTAGTTTTGTCACATAAGGCTTTTATAATGTTGAGGTATGATCCCTCTATGCCCAGTTTGCTTAGAGTTTTTATCAAAATTGAGTGTTGGATTTTGTCAAGTGCTTTTCCTGCACCAATGGATATGAATCTCTCTCAATTTGTTTATGTGATGCATCACACTTATTGATTTCTGGATGTTGACTCATCCTACTTCCCCAGAATATATCCGCTTTGGCATGGTATATGCTCATTTCAATGTAATGTTGCATTGGATTTGTTAGAGTTTTGTTGAGGATTGCAACATCTATGGTCATCAGAGATATATTGGCCTGCATTTTACTATCTTTGTATTTTCTCTATCTGGTTTTCGGATTAGAGTAATGCTGGCTTCATAGAAAGCATTTGGAAATGGTACTTCCTTTGAATTTTATGCAATAGTCTGAGGAAGAAGGTTTTAGTTTTTCTTTGAACACTTGGTAAAAGTCCCTGTGAAGCCGTCTCGCCCAGGCTTTTGTTTGCTGCAAGTTATTTTTGTGACTGCTTGAATTTCCTGAGTAGTTATTGGCGTGGTCCTATGTTTTATTCTTCCTAACTGAGTTTAGGAAGATTGTATTTTTCTAGGAATATGTCCATTTCTTCAGGGTTGATCAGTTTGTTGGAGTAGAGTTGTCCATAGTATTTATTTACAATCCTTTTTATATCTGTGGGGTCTTTTGCTATTTTGCTCTTTCATTTCTGATTTTGTTTACTGGGGTCCTGTTGGTGAGCCTAGCTAGAGCTTAGTCAATCTGTTTTATCCTTTCAAAGAAATAGCTCATGTCTTTATTAATCTTTTGTGCGGTTTTTGGTCTCTATGTCATTTATTTCTGCTGTGATCTTCATTATTTCCTTCCTGCTGCTCAGTTTGGGCTTTGCTTGTTGCTCTCTCTAACTTTTTAAGTTGTGGGGGTTAGATAATTTGTTAACTGCTTTTCTTGTTCTTTGAGTTAGGCCTGTAATGCTATGAAGTTCCCTCTAAGGACTACATTCAGTGTGTCCCATAGATTTTGGACTTTTATTTTTAATTTTCATTTACTTCCAGGATGATTTTAATTTCTTCTTTAATCTCTTCCGTAACCCAGTTATCTATCTTTGTACATAAAAGCCCTGTGACCGGAATGGCAGAATGTCCAGAATAGCTGTTGGCTATGACTTGCATTGCGGCAGCCAACCAGCCTTATCTGGGCCCCAATCGGCCATATCCCTGACCAGCCTTGCTTCCCATCTGCCCCCAATCCCCCATTCAGGGCAGGACTGATAAGCAAACCACTCACAGCCTTTCCCCTGGTCAGCCATACCCCCTATATGCGCTAACGCCCAGATTGGAGGCTTGGCCTTCTGGTTAACCACCAATGGCCACTAACCACTGCAGGCCTGGCCCCATGTGCCCCCATCTGGGGAGGCCGACCAGACTGCTTCCATACAGGAATTCATACCCTGGGCCTCCATTTATTTAATAAAAGACTACTTAGCCTCCAAGTATTTGAATTTTGTTATATCTTATTGTAGTTTATTAGCAATATAAGAGGCCCAGTGAATGAACTTTGTACACTGGACGGAATCCCTCACCCTCTGGCAGCCTGGGAGACCTCAGGGGATGTCCGAATGATGGCTTAGGCTTAATCCCAGTTGCCAAACATGCTTAGCGCCTCTGTGGAGGTGGGAGAGATTCCTGCCACTGCTGCTCCCCTTGCCAGTCGTCAGCACAGGATCCAGCTGAATGGCGCTGCCCTGTGCGAGCTCACTGATCACCAAGGGCAGCTCTTGCATTGAGAGTCTACTCCCTGGGTGTCAGAGCACATAATAGCAATTGGTCTTATCTCTTTTTTATGACCTTTACTTTGAGATTTCTTTTTTCTCTCTTTTCTAAATTGTTTTATTGCTTAAAGTATTACAAAGGGTATTACATATGTCTCCTCTTTCTTCCCCGCCCTGACAATCCCCTGGCCTCCCCTAACTCCCAGTGTCTTATGTCCATTGGTTATGCTTATATGCATGCATACAAGTCTTTCGGGTGATCTCTTACTCTCCCCGCCTGCCCCCCAACCCTCCCCGGCCTTCCCGATGCAGTTTGACAGTCTGTTCGAAGCTGCTCTGCCTCTGTATCTATTTTTGTTCATAAGTTTATAATGGTCTTTATTATCCATAAATGAGTGAGATCATGTGGTATTTTTCCTTCATTGACTGGCTTATTTCACTTAGCATAATGCTGTCCAGTTCCATCCATGCTGCTTCAAATGGCAAGAATTCCTTCATTTTTACAACAGCATAGTATTCCATCGTGTAGATGTGCCACTGTTTTCTAACCCATTCATCTGCTGATGGGCACTTCGGCTGTTTCCAGATCTTAGCTATGGTGAATTGTGCTGCTATGAACATAGGGGTGCTTATATCCTTTCTGGGCTCAGAGGTGTGGCAAACTTTCCTGCCCAATTCCCTGGTTTTTACCTGACTTAGGTAAACACATAATGCAATATGCAAATGAGGTATCATAGACTTGTGTACCTGAAGCCTATGTGATCATATTAACTTCCATAAATTCAATAAAGAGTGCCTATGTGATCATATTAACTTCCATAAATTCAATAACTTTAAATTCATAAAGTTACTGTCTGTAACTCAAATGTTTTTAAAAAATTAAAAAATAATATGAGCATGAAACCTTTAATTATGTGAAAACAGTAACATTGAATGAAGAGATACACCTCAATTTCATTCATATCATTCAAAGCAAAAGAAAGGATACCATTCATTAGATTGAGAATGTATACTGATATACAATATGATTTGTAATTGCTAAAGAGGTATAGCACTTCTAATAATGAATGCAATATGTAATGTGTGAAACACTCCTAATGACCTTACACGGATAGGATTTAAACCTCAAGCTAAATTCAGTCTATTTTAGCATTACAGTTTGCCTGTAGTCACTTCAACTGTTCTCTGAAGAACTCAATTCTATTGATCTTATGTTAGAATGTGACACTTTGGGAACAGGAAGTCATGTAGGTTTAAAGTAAAGATTCATTCTTATTGAACTACTAAGAATTTGTTCTGAATGTACCCTTCTTTCATCTGGAAAAAGGACATCAGTTCACCTTGGAAAATTCCCACTGAAATAAAAGTTAGTCTAACTATATAAACATCAAGGACACACACTTCATTATTTAGAATTGGATTTGAAATACTAGTTTTGAGTATAGGAATGTGCAACCCTCTACTGTGTAAAATAATAATCTCTATTATTAATTTGATAAGACGATCTTGTACCTACGTTTGATGTAGAAAACTTTCCATTTGGAAACTACATAAGAGAAATGTCTATGGTATTAAATAGATTCACCAAGGGGTCTCTGACTCAGAAGAACGCTAAAAACCAATGATTCACCAAGTTTATTGGTCTTTCTGTCTTCTTTCTTGTACATGAGGTATATAAAACATGAATAAAAATGTTGATGAGCTATTTTCAGGGAGTTGTCTTTTAATTAATTTATCTATTTACTTATTTGACTGACTATGAAAGGAAAGTGTATTCATTTCAATATATCTGTAGCAGGAAAAGTTGGTTTCATATTAACTAGTTTTCCCAATTTCAAAGACTTAGTGTCCATTTGTGATAATTAGGTGTGTGACATTTCACGGGAAATTTTCTAAAGTGTTATTGCAGAGTTTGTGCAAGATGAAGGTTGTCCAGGGGGAGGGGATATAGGTGTTTGGCTGGCTGGCCCCACGCCGATCGAGTTGGGGATCAGATGGGGGAAGATGAAGGCCAGGCGAAGCAGCTGTGGGTAGATTAAAGGCTGGTGGGTCCTCGATCATTGCGGGGGCGGAGGGGGGGGGTGCGGACAGAACAGTGTGGGGCTACCTGGAGGGTGCAGCCCGCATTGCTAGCCAGTCTGTCCCACCCCATGGTGGATCTCCTGGTCAAACTCCTGTTTGAAGGGACAATTTGCATATTAGTCTGTTATAATATAGTGTTACATGCAATAAACATTAATATGTTAAGGAAAAAAAATTAAATATAATATTACCAAAACAGTGCAAACCTATTTTATCACAAATGTTGTAGGAACTATTAAATATCTGAAAATGATAGGATTCCTTTTATTATATTCTAAAACATATATTTTTTACTCTGGCTCTATTTTATTCATCTTTTTATTCTTTTATTTTTTGAAATATTTTTTATTGATTTCAGTGAGAAAGGGAGAGGGAGAGAGATAGCAACATCAACGATGCATGAGAATCATTGATTCTCTGCCACCTGCACGCCTCACACCTTGGAACAAGCCCACAACCCAGACAGGTGTCTTTGGCCGGAACTGAACCTGGGACCCTTCAGCCTGGAGAACAGTAATCTATCCACAGTGCCTAACCAGCTAGGGCTATTTTTTCTTTATTGATTAAGGTATTACATATGTGTCCGTATCCCCCATTTGTCCCTCCTACCTCCTCCTCATGTCATCACCCCCACTGGTGTCAGTGTCCATTAGTCAGGCTCATATGCATGCCTCAAGTCCTTTATTTGATCTCTCTAACCCCACCTTCCCCTACCTTCCCTGCAGCAACCTTTTGCAGCAAAGATTCAGGAACTGGAAAAGTGTATGAACTGAAAGGAATACACTAGACAACAATTACATATTTAGAAGGCATGGGGGAGCCAGGTGAAGACATTTCTCTCTAGTAAGGAGGCTCTCTGAAACCCAGGACCCATCAGCTTTTATTTACTTAAATACACACTTGCCCTTTAGCAAAGCATACAGGCATATCAATGGTAAAGTTTGGTAAACAATAAATGTATTATCATGGTAGGAGGTTGCTTACAGCCACTTTGCCAACAGCAGGGTAACAAAATGCTGATTTTCAGCCATGCTGAATATCAAAGTTCATTCGCCTTCTATAGGATTCTCGCATTGATATGTTCACTACTGTTGGTCTTTGCTCACCAACATTTCCCCCTTTTTGCTTTCTTAATTAATTTAGAAAGGTGTATGCCATTAGCTGGGCTCAGATCCTTTTAAGACTTTTCATTCTGCATCTTAAAACTGGAAGCAAACATAGAAGAACAAGAAAGAAAGACAATAGCGGTTACTCTAAAAAGGAAACTTAGGGATATTCGATGAAAAGGATTGAGTCCTTTCATGTCCTTCTAAATATTATTGTCAGGAATTTAAGGAATTCATTCATAGTAGGCTTCTTTTGGGGCCATTAGTTTTTTATGTATCCCTTTCTGCCAATGTCCAACCCCAGCAGGTCCAGGTGTTCCCAAAGGCGTAGACGTAGTCGGCGAAGAAGGAAGGACACAGAGACAGTGTTCAGTTGATCAGCAGCCTAGCCAGGATCTCCAGCCAGGATCTCTAGCCAAGTTCTGGTCTGGATCTCCAGAGAGGTTCTGCTGTTTATTGTCTTGTTACATCCATATTTATACCAGTTGATTTTAATCCTGTCAATTTCTATTACAAAGGTTAGGGCGTTTCTTATCTCCATTCCAGGGAGTAAAGATTATGTAGCTTAAGCATGATTGTTTGTAGTTAAAGTGATTAACTACCCTCCTGGCACTTAGTTGAGGAGTTTCATCCCCTCCCTAACTTCAGGGAAAAATCCCTACCTGGGGAAACAACCTATCTCGGAGAGGTGACCTTGGTTAAAACACACAGCGCTAAGGGGAGCAAACATATTAAGAACAGTATGCTATATATGCCAGGCCCCTTGAAACATATGCTGTGCAGATATTTCTATCCGGCAGCGACTGTGTCAAGCAGCAAGGATGGACCAGCTTCTGGCAAATTCCCCCATTTTTTATTTTTTAAATGACAGCACATGCAAATCAGTGGCCACCTCTCAGATTGGGCCGTTTAAAACTCGGAAGAAGACTGGCAAGCAATGACAGTGAGCATAACTATAAACATAGTGGATGGAGTGCACAAGGAGCCCCATTCCTGTAGAAGGTTGCTGGCCTCTTCAGTCAAGGGATTACAGCTGTCCTCAAGTTGTTGGTTTGATTGCCTTTGTTGGTCTGGCTAGTGGGTGGCATCACTGGCGATGGGCTTCCCGAAGAGTCAGCAAGTTGGAGGGCTGCATCAAAGTGTCCATCAGTGCCGGGGTCCCACCCCAGTGGGTCCAGGGGTCCCCAAAGGTGTAGACAGAGTCTTCGAAGAAGGAAGGACATGGAGACAGTGTTCAGTTGATCAGCAGCCTAGCCAGGATCTCCAGCCAGGATCTCCAGCCAAGTTCTGGTCTGGATCTCCAGAGAGGTTCTGCTTAGGATCTCCAGCCAGGTTCTGTGTCCATGTTGTCTTGCTAGGTTCTCCAGCCAGGTTCTCCAGGTTCTCTAGCCAGGTTCTGTAGCCAAGTTCCCTCGCTAGGTTCTCCAGCCAGGTTCTGTGCAGGTTCTCCAGTCAGGTTCAGTCACCAGGTTCTAGTAAGGTTCTCTTGCCAATTTCTGTAGTCAAGTTCAGTCCAGGATCTTTTGCCATGTTCTCTCCAGCGAAGTTCTTCTGTCTCTAGGTTCTGTCTTCTGAGTTCTGTCTTCTAAGTTCTGTCTTCTAAGTTCTGTGTTCTAAGTTCTGTGTCTTGCTGTCTTGTTACATCTGTATTCATACCAGTTGATTCAATCCTATCAACCTCTATTACAAAGGTTAAGGCGTTTCTTATCTCCATTCCAGGGAGTAAAGATTATGTAGCTTAAGCAAGATTGTTCATAGTTAAAGTGATTAATTACACGCCTGGCACTTAGCTAAGAGGTTTTATTCCCTCCCTAACTTCAGGGGAAAATCCCTACCTGGGGAAACAACCTTTCTCAGAGACCTTGGTTAAAACACATAGTGCCAAGAAGGTGAGCAAACATATTAAGAACAGTATGCCATATATGCCAGGTCCCTTGAAACAGCAAGCATGGACCGGCTCCCGGCACATCAGGGCTGTGGTTGATGGTGGTGTCGGTGTCTGAGGAGGAGTAAGCTGTGCCCTCTGGGTCAGCTGATATTGAATATGGAGGGTAGCAGAGAGAAAAAGAAGAGAAAGCAAAATAACTACAAGGCATGGAAGTGTTTAGAAAAAAGAGGGAGAAGAAAGGGGAGAAGGCAGCATCCTGACACAGTCCTTTCCTTCAGCTTCCCCTTTCCCTATGGTCCAAGGTAGAAATGGGAAACAAGTCCTGTTGCAGTGAGAGGGCAGCTGCTGTCAGCCAGTCTCTGTCTTTACCTGGGTCCCGATCTGAGCTGGGCTTGGGAAGCGGGAAACAGCCATGGGGACAGGAGACCTTCCTCAGAAGGGGCGAGTGTTCAAGCCCCTGAACCATTGGAGGGGGGGTGAGGATCTGTGTCCCACCTCTGTTGAACCCCAAGTTCTCTCCTACTGGCCTCCCTACTGTGCCTGTCTTAGGTTGCCCCACCCTGTGGGGTCTTACCTGTCTTTGACTACCAGCCATCTCTGGGCCAAGTAGGGTGATGTGAGGTTCAGTTCTGTCTCCTTTGTAGCCTCTGTCCCTCTGGCCTCCATGCCCAGCAACTGCCTTGGGATCCCCTTGCCTGCTGGCGGGGCCCCGGCATTGATCACATATCTTGGGGAACCCAGGTTTCTTCTCCAGGGAGGGCCCAGCTCACGCTATTGGGTGAGAGACAGATCCATGGTACCAGCCACCATGAGGCTTCAACCACAGCATTAACAGAGAGCTCATGCAACAGCTATGGGCAATTGGATTGTAAGAAGATGGTCCCTCTTGACACAAGGGTAAAAAAGAGGGGCCAATACAGGACAAAGGAGAGTCCCGGAACAGGGCTTTCTAGCCCAGGATGTCAGGCCCTTGGCACAAGACAACTCCATGTATGGGACATATAGCAAACACCCCTAGTCACGGCATAAAAGGGAGGTGCCCTTCCTGGAACAGTAGGGTAGGGAGATTCTAGAAAAGGCTGTGTTCAGGAAAGAAGGAGAAAGGCCAAAGAAGCAGCAAACAAGTAGTTAGATTTTTAAAGAAAGGGAAAAGGAAAGGAGATGTGGGGCAAAGCTGGGACATGTGGAAAGACAAAAAGGAGGCACATGTGATCCTCCCAATGGACAGATTGTTCCAGCTCAGGGCTGCACATCTGCTGCAGATTGGCACTGGTCCGGTGTGCTATGATGAGGCAGAGATGGCGGGCGGTGAGACATAAGGTCGGACTAGACGGTCTGGAATCCACACAGGTGAGTCTGCATCCTGTGAAAATATACAAGCATATCCTCTCCCCCAGGTTAAAAGTACATCAGGTCCCTTCCAGGCTCCTGTAAGCAAGTCTCTCCATTTGACGAGGGCTTTAGGTTTAGTTAAATCAGGGTTCAAATGCCTGTATATTGGGGAATTTCCCTCAGAATCTACATTTATTATATTAATTACAAATAGAGTATGTTGTAGAACATGATGAGGAGAGGAATATTTAAACTCATTTTCTTGTAATTTTTTAATTTGTGTTTTTAAAGTTTGGTGAGCCCTTTCTACTATTGCTTGGCCTTGAGGATTGTAGGGTATTCCTGTAGTATGTGCGATGCCTAATGTAGAGCGTAAGTTTTTAAAAGCTCTAGAGGTATAGGCAGGCCCATTGTCTGTTTTAAGTGCCCTTGGTATTCCTAGGTAGGAAAAGCATTGGAATAGATGTTGACTTACATCTTTAAAGGCTTCTCCTGTATGTGCAGAAGTAAGGATAAGATGAGAAAAGGTATCAATACAAACATGCACATAGCAAAGTTTGCCAAAAATGGGACATGAGTAATATCCATCTGCCATAAGTCACAGGGTCTAAGTCCTCTTGGATTAACTCCAGTAGCAGGGTTAGGAAAATGAGTAGGACAATGGCCTCAGTCACGCACAATACTTCGAGCAGCTTCTCTAGATATGCGATAATATAGACGGAGAGCAGAAGCATTTTGATGGTGAATGGCATGAGATCGCCTGGCTTCTTCTAGAGCTGTACAAACTACTGGGTGAGTTAGTAAATCAGCCTGATAATTTCCTTCGCTTAAGGGTCCTGGTAGGCAGGAATGAGCTCTAATATGTCCAATATAGAAAGCCTTTTCTCGTTTATGAATGTAAGTTTGTAGCTGAGTTAACAAAGAGAAAATGGCTGTTCTTCCTTGTGGGAGAGAGGCGGTCTCAATATGAGGAAATAATTTAACTATATATTGAGAGTCAGTGTACAAGTTAAAGGGAACCTATTGCAATTGTTCAAAAGCATAAATGACTGCCAAAAGCTCTGTTCTCTGAGCTGAAGTCTCTAGAGTTTGTTGAACATGGATTATTGAGTCAATGATTGTTACTGCCCTACCATTAGAGGAACCATCTGTGAATACCAAGGAGGCAGGAGGTGATAATGGTTCTTTTGAACATTTAATAGGAAATATAAACGGATGTAGGGAGAGAAATTGCAATATAGGTGATCTTGGCAAATTATGTAAAATTTGTCCTGGGAAGTTACCTATAGCTATTTGCCACTCTTCTTCAAATTGTAATAGTGTGTCTAATTGTTCTCTTTTATAAGGTATTATTATCTCAGTAACTTCTCTTCCAAAGAGTTCGATACTGCATTGTCTACCTTTGATAATGAGAGTGGCCACTAGGGAGGGATAGGGTGGTATAATCTTCCTAGGAGTGACAGTTAAATGTATCCATTCTAATGGTCCTTCCTGCCACAAGCATCCTGTAGGAGTATATTTAGTGGCTACAATAATTAAGGCCCAAGATTTGAAATAATCTAGACACTGTAGTTGCTGTTTATTGATGGCCTGTTCTATTTTTGCTATAGCCTTTTATCCTTCTACAGTTAATTGTCGGGGAGACTTAGGGTTAGAATCTCCCTTCAAAATGTCAAATAGAGGTTTTAAGTCAATAGTGGTTATTTTTAGATATGACCTGACCCAGTTGATATCACCTAATAGTTTCTGATAATCATTCAATGTGTTTAAATGATCTTTTCTTAATTGTAAAGGCTGTTGGGTGATAGTAGAGGTATGTAATATTCTGCCTAAGTAGGAAAAAGAAGGTTCAGTCTGAATCTTTTCTGGGGCTATTTTTAGACCATGTTCTTCTAAAGCAAGGGCGGTCTGAGTAAGAATTTCCTGTAAAGTAGCCCGATCTTTATGAGCTAGTAAAATATCATCCATATAATGGATAAGATATAGATCTGAAAATTTCTTTCTTATAACTTGCAATGCCTGATCTACAAACTTTTGACATAATGTAGGACTATTTTTCATCCCTTGTGGGAGAACCTTCCATTGATATCTCTGATAAGGTTGTTTAAAGTTTTCTGATGGTATGCTGAATGCAAATCTTTGACAAGCAGCCAGGTGAAGAGGTATAGTGAAAAAACAATCCTGTAAGTCAATAACAACAACACAATACTCCTGTGGAATTGCCACAGGGGAGGGCAATCCAGGTTGTAAGGAGCCCATATCTTCCATGGTGGCATTTATGGCTCTTAGATCTTGCAAAAGTCTCCACTTGCCAGATTTCTTTCTTATTACAAATATGGGTATGTTCCAGGGACTATTTGATGGCTCTATATGTCCCTCTGCTAATTGCTGATCAATTAATTGTCGGGCTGCTGATATTTTCTCAGATGTTAAGGGCCATTGCTCAACCCATACTGGTTGTGACGATTTCCAGACTATGGGATCAGCAGTCCTAAGGGCAATGGCCCCAATTATAAATCCTGTCAAGGAGTGTGAGGTATTACTTTCTTTTCCTAATCCCTTTCCTGGATTAAATCTCGTGTCTAGCATCTGTGATGTTACTCTATCACTAGGGCTATATAATAGAACTCCCATTTGAGATAAGATATCTCTTCCCCATAATGTAAAGGGGATAGTCGTAATTACATATGGACAGAATGTTCCTGAATGTTGATTTTCATCAGCCCAAGTTAAAATCTGAGAACTCTTTTTTACATTAGATGCCTTGCCTAGTCCTACTAGGGAAGTAGAGGTGGTGTGCGTGGGCCATGAAGAGGTCCAATCCTTCCCTGCTATGCAGGAAACATCTGCTCCTGTATCCAATAGATCTCCAGTTGGTTTTCCCTGAATTTGTAAAATTTCTGTAGGTCTAGTAGCATGGATTTCTTGTATCCAAAATGCTGCATCACTAGATCCAAAGCCTCTGGCCCCTCTAGCTTTCTGGGTAACAGCTGTCTCTATTTTATGTATTGGTAACAGGAGTAATTGGGCAGTTCTCTGGTTGGGCTGAATCTGTATAGTTGTGGTGGGTGGGGAAAGTAAAATCTGTATTTCTCCTGTGTAGTCTGCATCAACAACTCCTGGGATGACTAAGATCCCCTGTAACGAGGTGATGCTCCGTACTAATATTAAACCTACAGTTCCCTCAGGCAGCGGCCCAGACACTCCTGTAGGAATGGCTGCTACTGGCGAGTCTGGGGTTAGTATTGCATGGGTGGTTGAGTGGAGGTCCAATCCTGCACTGCGTGGGGTTGCCCTGAAGAGGTCACTGACTGATCGAAATTTGCAGAGGGGTTGAAGGTTGATGCCCCTATTATTGCAGGGGCCTGGGGCTGGCCCCTTCTCAAGTTTCCCAATTGAGGTGATGGGATATAACCTCGTTGGGAGCTATTTGTTGAGTTTAAAGGCCGACCATTTTTATGGTATTTTGATCTACATTCCTTTGCCCAATGGAATCCTTTCTGACATCGGGGACAAACGGTTTTTGGAGGATTAATATTATTCCCTAATGTATTTCCAGGCTGTCGAGGAGCTTGCCATCTGGCCTGAGTATTATTATTTTTATTTGGGCATTCTCTGCTAAAGTGCCCAGATAAGTCACAAGAGTAGCAGTTCATATTTCTTTTATTACCTGTATTATTGCTGGCTTGTCCTATACCCTGTACATATTGAGGGTATGTCTCCCCTTTGAGAGCTGCAGCTATAGCTACACCCTGCTGGACTTACATCAGCACACTGTTTTATAAAATCATTTATAGTTCCTGTTCTCCGAATCGGCCTTAATAAAGCCTGACAGGTATTATTAGCATTTTCAAAAGCCAGTTGTTTGATTAGGATATCGGCTGCCTCTTTGTTATTGATTACTCTCTTGACTGTCTGTATGAGGCGAGAAAGGAAATCCTGATATGGTTCCTCGACCTTCTGTTTAACCTCTGTAAGGGTGGTTGTTTTTCCTGCTGTATAAGGTAGGGATTTCCAGGCATTTCCTGCACAACTGGTTACTTTGGTAAGTGCCTCTGTGGGCATATTCATTTGCTCCAGAGCCATGTTAAAATCACCTTCTCCTAATATCATGTCTAGGGTTATTCCTTTTCTGGTTTTTTTCCTAGTGGCTACAGCTTTCTTAGCAAGATCATCATATTCAGTTTTCCATAATAAGTAATGGCCTCCTGAGAGACAGGCTTTACAAACCTGTGACCAATCATAAGGAGTCATCCATTTACTGGCTAGGGTTTCTACCAAGGTTTGTGTGTAAGGAGCTAGAGGTCCATATTCAGAGCAGGCCAATTTTAATTCTTTAAGTACTTTGTAAGGTATAGGCTCCCAGGTGGGGTTTCCGTCCCCACCAGACTCATTTTCATATGCAACTGGGAAGCAGAGTGAGAATTCAAGATCTCCATTAGCTTCAGCTTCTCTTATCACCCTTTGAAATTTAGACATGGAGCTCCTAGGAGCCACAGGCTTCCTTTCTAACTTGGGGAGCCTGTTTTGAACGGGAGGGCCTCTCTCCTCTCTACTGACTGGAAAGGACCAATGGTCATGTTTATGATATTTATTCTCCTCCCGATCAGTAGCCATAGCTAAATTGCTTTTAGATTGAGCTGAAGACAATAATGATGTATCCTCTCTGGGTGGAGCCGAGGGACTATTTAAATTTTGAGAAAGTTCAATCGTTTTGCCTCTGGTGTCAAGGTGTCACAGATTGAATTCCAGAGGGAAAAGACATTTGTCAGGACCTTCTCAGATCCATGATAGCTGTAATAGTTCTTTAATTGCTTTCCTACTTTAGTCCAAGTTTCTAAATTAACAGTTCCATCCTCAGGAAGCCATTGACATACGTCTTCTATAAAACTTTCTGTCTGACTGGGAGTAACCTTAACTCCTCTGCTAGCAAGCATATGCGTTAAAAGATTAATACAGAGTCTTTTTTCTTTAGACTTAGTATGACCCATCCTGTCAATCTAAGTTCTCTACTAACTACCCCCTTACCCTACTTATCCTCTATGGGGGGTGGGGGGTCTGCAGCACCCTACGGTAGAGTCCTATCCCTCCCAAGTACCGGGTGGGGGGGTGGGGGGCTTACCTAAGGGTCCCTGTTTGGGCGCCAGATGCCGGGGTCCAATCCCAGCAGGTCCAGGGGTTCCCAAAGGCGTAGACGGAGTCGGCGAAGAAGGAAGGACACGGAGACAGTGTTCAGTTGATCAGCAGCCTAGCCAGGATCTCCAGCCAGGATCTCCAGCCAAGTTCTGGTCTGGATCTCCAGAGAGGTTCTGCTTAGGATCTCCAGCCAGGTTCTGTGTCCATGTTGTCTTGCTAGGTTCTCCAGCCAGGTTCTCCAGGTTCTCTAGCCAGGTTCTGTAGCCAAGTTCCCTCGCTAGGTTCTCCAGCCAGGTTCTGTGCAGGTTCTCCAGTCAGGTTCAGTCACCAGGTTCTAGTAAGGTTCTCTTGCCAATTTCTGTAGTCAAGTTCAGTCCAGGATCTTTTGCCATGTTCTCTCCAGCGAAGTTCTTCTGTCTCTAGGTTCTGTCTTCTGAGTTCTGTCTTCTAAGTTCTGTCTTCTAAGTTCTGTGTTCTAAGTTCTGTGTCTTGCTGTCTTGTTACATCTGTATTCATACCAGTTGATTCAATCCTATCAACCTCTATTACAAAGGTTAAGGCGTTTCTTATCTCCATTCCAGGGAGTAAAGATTATGTAGCTTAAGCAAGATTGTTCATAGTTAAAGTGATTAATTACACGCCTGGCACTTAGCTAAGAGGTTTTATTCCCTCCCTAACTTCAGGGAAAAATCCCTACCTGGGGAAACAACCTATCTCGGAGAGGTGACCTTGGTTAAAACACACAGCGCTAAGGGGAGCAAACATATTAAGAACAGTATGCTATATACGCCAGGCCCCTTGAAACATATGCTGTGCAGATGTTTCTATCTGGCAGCGACTGTGTCAAGCAGCAAGGATGGACCGGCTTCCGGCACCTTTACCAGTCACTGTTAGCTTGTGACATGACAGCAATGATGTTCAAGTTCTGGATGGTGGACAAATGGTGAGAAATGGCAGTGTAGGTCTGCACTTTTTTGGCTTTGTCATGGGCAAGCTGCACCAATGCACCAATGATGAGTGCTAGCATGGAAAGGCGTCTTCACCATCCACCATCTCTGGATGTTTCTCCTCTGACTCCTCAGCGTTTTGCTTGGGGCCATGCTATCTGTGGTTGCAGTAGTCTGGTCAGTTCCTCTCTCAGATTCATGTTTCAGGAACCACACAGCCTTGGAGGAGTTTTATGGAAACACACAAGTATATCCTCGACCAAAGGTTAATAAAGGGACCCTTCTATAAACTAGACTCGGTATCTTTCCATTTAACCAGACCATTTTGCTTTGGCTTATTCTGACACCACTGTAATTCTATGGGTGTCTTGCCATCAGCATTACAAGGGAAAAATTTAAAGTAATTAAGGCTTGGTGTAGTCTACTTACAGGAGATTTCTTCACTATTCCCCCACTTTTGTTTTTCAAAATGGGATTTAGAGGCTCTTGTAGCAGATATAACATGCAAGAGGGACATTTCTTGATAATCTGTTAGGCAGGCTGATGTAAAAGTTGATGAGATTCCCCTGGCCTGTTTAATAAAATAACTAATTGATAGGCGTATGCATTTCCTTTTGTTAAAGGACCAGGACTTGTTCAAATAGTATAGATAGGCGTAGATCACAGCCATTTAAATTCAGTAGTTGCAGTTCTGTTTACCAGGCCAGCAGCATAGGCAGATCAGAGATAATATTAAGAGGCTTTTGGAAATCCTGCAAGTCAGCCTTGGTTGTTTCTAATTCTATTCTTTGCACAGAAGTATGACTGGTGTGAATTACTTATGTCTGAATTCTTTGCATTATAAGCAGCTTTACCATGAGATGAACTATCAGTAAAAACAGTGACTGCTCCAGGAATAGGTTTCTGCCTATTCCAACTAAGTTCCCCTGAATATTCTTTTATTTTCATTTGCTAATTTAAATCAGTCTAAAACAAGGCTTATTTCCTAACTTCCTTTGTCATTGGCTGGGGACAGCAAATGACACTAGTAGGGTTTTTGCTATCAGTCTTTGAGTATATGGACATAAGCGTTGTTTACGGAGGCAACATGAAAATTGTTTACTTTTCTTTATGAGGCCTACTACATTTATTTTTAATTACAGTTTTCTAGATATTTGAAGGGAATCTGCTCCTGTTTTTTCTTCCAGAGTAATTTCTAGGCCACATTTAGGGAGTCTCTTTTAAAAACATTTTTCTTTCTTTTAAATAGAGCTACAAACTTGGTTCCTTTTAAGAAATACCAATAAGAGAGAGGTATGCTGGCCAATTGTGCAATGCATACAGATTAAGTAAAAGTAACTCTTTTTTTTATGGTGTCTTATTAATGGTGAGATTTAATGCTCAAATAATAACTTTTTGTTTACCTTGTAAATAGTAGCAGGAGAGATTTTAAAATTTCTCTTTTCTATTAAGGTTAAAATTTACTTTTAAACATCATTCTTTTGGATAGTGCTCATTTGTATAGGTACAGATATTTTACTCTGGACTGTGTTAGAACCAATTGCTAATAAAATATCTGCTTCTCATATAACTGAGTTTATATGAGAACTTGATTATATTGTAAAAAGCTAATTTATTTAGTGACTAAAGTACGCATCTTTATTGAGAAAGCAAAGTAAGTAAACTTATACATTTGACCTGTGAAGTCCAGGTTCTGCACTACCCCTGGCCTATCTAAAGATCAGACTGTCAGGGCTCCCATCTTAAAATTCTGCTGCTGAATAGTCCGATGTTGCTTAAGAAGTATTCAGCAACTTTGTCCTGCCCTTCCTTAAAGGGTGAAACTTTTATAACATTTAAAATACGTGTATGTAAAGAGAACACAGTTATTGATTTTTATTTGATGAAGCTTCAAGTGATTTCAAGTATATTAGATCGGCGTAATTTGGTTTGAAAATATTTCTTTTCCTAAAATATTTCTTTTAAGAAGAGAGTAAACCCTTGAATTATTCCAGGGCACTTGAAAAGTTTCAAAGCTATCTCTTGGTTAAAGTCTTGAAATTTAACATGAAAAGACGATCACAAATATGTGTAACCCAAACATTACATTATACATTTGTTGTAATTATACTAAAATAGATCAATAAAATTTAAACTGGTTTTTATATTAAAACTTTGGTTCAGACTATAGAATTAATCCTCTTTTTTAATCAGTCCAATAAAATATTATATCCTAGGTTGAAATTTTACCACACATAGTACACATGAGGACCACAATATATTTTGTACTACTAAGTTTTTCCAGATAAATCACAAGATTTATTTTTCTTGATAATGAATTTCTAAACTTTATGCATTGTATCATTACAAACATATAATTTCTCCCAATTTAATTTGAACTTTTAACTCTTGGAAGCCTTAAATTTTAGGTGGTAAGTTAAATACTTAGCATTTCTTAGTTTAGTAATACCTTCACATTTTTATGGATATATTTCCAATAAAATTAACAAAGACTTATTTAATTAATAGATTCAAATCTGTCCTTTGTTTTTTCATTCGAGTCAAACTCAAATTAATATTTCAGTATTTTGTTATTTCAAAACATTTAGAGTTTTAATAAGTTTTATTACTTAATGGAAGCAACTCCAATTTTTTAAGTTACCAAAGACTTTGGAAAAGTATGTTTAGACATATGAGGTTGCCAAAGAAGTAGGGGGAGAAGGGAAGAAGGCCTGTAGCCATTTGAATTTTAAAACCACCACATTTTTCCTTCAGAGATAACATCTAAGATTGCTTTTCCAGGTTATCCTCTTTTAAAGGGAGAAGATCTACTGGCCCTTTCCTCCAACAGAGAGTGCAGTCAGCCCTCTCCTCAGTGACTACACCCTCACCATCAATATATTTATTTATAATTATTACTGAAAAGCTTTGCCACAAAGCCTTCATTTTAGTTATATCTATCTATTTAACTTTTAACAATTTTGAGCTTCCAAAGCCAGTTATCACCATCTAAGGCGTTTTACTTTGGCAAATTTTGCAGCAGAGAAAACTTACTGGCTTTCATTGGCTTTAATGTTAACCTTGGAAAATGGTCCATTATTATTTAAGAACTGCCCCATATTATGGAAACGCTAATCTTATTGCCTAAACACAGCCTGTATATTTTCCTTGTGTCATTTTCACCATCTTATAAAGAATAACAGTCTTGGGTTTGTACTATAGCATCTGTGAGGAGATGGGGGTCAGTCCAAGAGGTCACCCAAAATCGGGTGGTGTGCGACTTCTCTTAAGCTAGTGTTTTTCTCTTCACGGGTACAGAAATCCCAGAGATATCCCTTAAATTGTGAGGATTATCTCATCTATCCAAATTTCAAATGACGGTCTGGGAAATAAAATGAGACTTTTAATAACACTCTGGAGAGTGGGCATACATTTTACAGGATCACCAAAAGATATGTAATTAATGGGTTGGGAGATGTTTTAGATATTTAGTAATGGCCTGTCCATCTACTGTTTCTTTTCTTATTAAATTAAATTGAAGGCATGCTTAATAGACTAACAATAAACCACCAAAACAGATTAATAATAATCAACAGACAAGCGCCCATAAAATAGAGACAAGGCTTAATGAATCAGAGTAGTTTTCATAGATTTTATCCTATTCTGCTCTTCATGGCATTGGATGTCCTCTAAAGTTATTTTACCTAAAATCTGCCTGTCCCAAGGTGTCATGTGGTAATTTTCAGACAAAGCATTATAGAGTCCTTTTATAAAATGACTGTTAACCCCATTTCTCTAGCTGCTGAGCCTTTTCACACTAGAGGTGGCGGACCCAGAGCTTAGGTGTTACAGACTTTTGATCCCCAATACGAATTAGGCATAATGCAGTGCGAACAAGAGCCCACATAGTTCAAGATGACAATGTTACTTTTTTTCCTTGAGCCTGATTTCAGAGAGTACCTTTTGATATTTTAATTTCTTTATCCTTGAGCATACAAGTAAATGTTTACAATGATTTTTTTTTTTTGCTTTATACTCAAACTTTTCATCATTATAGCCTAGCAGAAATAAAAGATTTTCCGCCCACTTTATGTTTCACAATTTCCAAAGCTGACATGGGTTTGTGCACAGAGAATTTTCCCCACCTTTTCAGTGCACTTCTCAGCTTTCTGGTGAAATGTCTTCATTTTTCACTCTGGTGAAATTTCTTCTCCAGATGCCCCCCATTGGGAGCCAGAATGCTGCAACCTTTTGCAGCAAGGATTCAGGATCAGGAAAAGGAGCTGCACACAAATGAATACACTAGACAACAAATATAAATTTAGAAGACATGGGGGAGCCAGGCAGAGACCTTTCTTTCTAGCAGAGAAGCTCTCTGAAACCCAGCACCCATCAGCTTTTATTGACTTGGCTTTAGGTTTCTCCTATATGCCCTTTAGCAAAGCAAACAGGCATATCAGCAGTCAAGTTTGCTAAAAATTAAAAGGGTTATAAGACTGGGAGATTACCTTCAGCCATTTTGCCAACAGCGGGGTAATATAATGCTGATTTTTCAGCCCTGCTGAATATCAAAGTTCATTAGCCCTCTATTGGAGATACATATACATATACATATACATATACATATACATATACACATACACGTATACATATACATATGTATGTATATGTGTGTGTGTGCATATCGTATCTAATAAAAGAGAAACATGTTAATTGGTGCACGACCTCTACCCTTCCCATTGGCTAATCAGGGTGATATGCAAATTAATTGCCAGCCAAGATGGCGGCCGGCAGCCAGGCAGCTTAAACTGAACATGAGGCTGGCTTGCTTCAGTGACGGAGGACTACAACGTTCCCCGCGTGCCTTGCCGGCGTCTGAACTTGCAGTTTAAGAAACATTGTAACATATAGAAGCTAAACAAAACCCCAGAAACCAGCTTTCAGCCGGCTGAGATCTCAGAGGTGGAGTTGATAGAGAGTTTCGATTATAGAACCGAAACAAACCAGATATCTGCTTTCAGGAGCGGAGGCCTAAGAGCTGGAGCCTCAGAGCTAAAGGTGGCCCAGAATAAAAAGAAAAAAAGGAGCAGTTGGGAGCTTCAGTCCCAGCCTGAAAACAGCCCTCAGCCCCTCACCCAGACTGGCCAGGCACCTCAGTGGGGACCCCTACCCTGAAGGGTGTGTGACCAGCTGCAAACAGCCATCATCCCCTCACCCAGGCTGGCCAGGCACCCCAGTGGGGGCCCCCACCCTGATGCAGGACACCCTTCAAGGAAAACCAGCCAGCTCCCACCTGTGCACCAGGCCTCTATTCTATATAGTAAAAGGGTAATATGCCTCCCAGCACCAGGATCAGCAGAGCCGAGAGGCCTCCCAGCACTGGAATCAGCATGACAGGGGGCAGCCCACAAACCCCCAGATCGCCCTGAGGCTCTGTGTGTGACAGTGGGCGGGGCCTCAACCTCCCTATCCTCCCTGATCTGTTCCTGATAGGGGAAGGTGCCCCAAACCCCTGATCTGCTCTGCTCTGTGCCTGATAGGGGGGAGCTCCCCAACCCCCTGATCGCCCTGCGTCTCTGTGTGTGACAGGTTGTGGTGCCCCAACACCCCCACCCCACGGGCCCTGCTGTGTGTGAAGGGTTAGAGCCTTAGCCTCTCAATTGGCCCTGCCCTGAGTGGGAGAGTGGCAGTGCCCTAACCCCCTGATTGGCCCTGCTCTGTGGGTGATAGAGGGTGGCGCCCCAACCCCCCGAACTCCTCCGGCCCTGCTCTGTGTGTGATGGGGTAGAGCCATAACCTCCCCATCGGCTCTGCCGTGAGTGTGACAGTGGCGGTGCACCAACCCACTGATCGGCCCTGCTCTGTGAGTGATAGAAAGCGGCTCCCCACCCCCCTGATCTGCCCAGCTCTATGTGTGACAGGGAGCGGGGCCCCAACTCCTCTATGGGCCCTACTCTGTGAGTGACAGGGGGGAGCTCCCCAGCCCCTTGATCAACCCTGCTCTGTGCGTGACAGGGGGGAGCTCCAGAACCCCCTGATTGACCCTGCTCTTTGCATGTCAGGGGGGAGCTCCCAAACCCCTTGATTGGCCCTGCTCTGTGCGTGACAGGGGGTGACGCCCCAACTCTGCAATCAGCCCTGCTCTGAGCCCAACCTGGGGCTGCACCTAGGGATTAGGCCTGCCCTCTGCCACCCGGGAGCAGGCCTAAGCCAGCAGGTCCTTATCTCCTGAGGGTACCCAGACTGCGAGAGGTCACAGGCCGGGCTGAGAGACCCCCTCCCCCCCCCCCGAGTGCACAAATTTTTGTGCACCGGGCCTCTAGTATATATATATGTGTGTGTGTGTGTGTGTGTGTGTGTGTGTGTGTGTGTGTGTGTACATATGTTTGTATATATATACACATACTAGAGGCCAAGTGTACAAAAATTTGTGCACTGGTTGGGGGGGGGTGTCCCTCAGCCCCACTTGTCTACTCTCACAGTCTGTGATCCCTTGGGAGATAACGAACTGCTGGCTTAGGCTTGCTCCTGCCTGGCAGAGTGCAGGCCGAATTCCTAGGTGCAGCCCCTGGTTGGGCTTAGAGCAGGGCTGATTGGGTGTTGGGTGCCACCCCCTGTCATGCACAGAGCAGGGCGGATCAGGAGGTTGGGATGCCATCCCCAGTCAGGCTCAGGGTAGGGCTGATTGGGGGGTTGCGGCGCCACCCCCTGTCACACTCAAGGCAGGGTTGATGGGGAGGTTGCGGCACCACCCGCTGTCAGGCACAGAGCAGGGCCCATCATGGGGGTTGGAGCTCCCTACCCTGTCACACACAGAGCAGGGCGGATCAGGTTGTAGGGGAGCTCCCTGCTGTCATGCACAGAGTAGGGCAGATAGGGGAGTTTGGGCACGGCCCCCTGTCACACTCAGGGCAGGGCCTAGAAGGAGGTTGTGGCTCCACCCCGTTACACACAAAGCAGGGCCCATGGGGAGGGGGGGCGGGGGGGGGGGTTGGGGCGCAGCACCTTGTTACACACAGAGTCGCAGGGTGATCATTGGGTTTGGGCGCTTCCCCCTGTCACGCTACTACAGGGACCAGGAGGCCTCGAGGTTCCGCTGAATCCTAGTGATGCGAGGCCTTGCAGCTCTGCTTTACATGGGCAGTGAGGCGTCACTGCTCCACTGATCCTGGTGCAGGGAGGCCTCAAGGCTCCCCTTGACACAGGGGTAGTGAGGCCTCGCTGCTCCACTGATCCTGGTGCTGGGAGGCCTCATGGACCTACTGATCCTGGTGCTGGGAGGCATATTACCCTCTTACTATATAGGATATAGGCCTGGTGCAACAGTCGGGGCCAGCTGGATTGCCCGGAAGGGTGTCCTGGATCAGGGTGGGGGTCCCGCTTGGGTGCCTGGCCAGCCTGGATGAGGGGATGATAGCTGTTTGCAGCTGGTCATGCCGCCTTTATGGTCAGGGTCCTCACTCGGGTTCCTGGCCAGTCTGGGTGAGGGGCTGAGGGCTCTTTTCAGGCTGGTGGGTGACTGAAGCTCCCAAACTCTCCATTTTTTTTTATTTTTTTATACTGGGATTTATTTATCTTCTATGGCTGTCACTGGAACTGAGGACTGGCTTTAGCTCTGAGGGTCAGCTCCAGCTCTGAGGCCTCGGCTGCTGAAAGCAGGTATCTGGGTTTGCTTGGGTTCTATTATCAAAACTCTGTTGCAACTCCAGCTCTGCTGGCTGGCTGAAAGCTTGGGGTTTGTTTAGTGTCTATAATTGCAACACATTTTCTTAGAGTGCAAGCTCACAGCCTAGCAGTGGCAGGCGGGGAACCTTGGCTTCCTCTTTCACTGGAGCAAGATAGCCTCCGGTTCGCTTTAGCTGCATGGCTGCTTTTTCTCTGCATCCTCTACAGCACTTGTGGTTTTTTTATTTTTATTTTTTTCTGACAGCTATTCTTACAGGTGTGGATTGGTACTTCTCTCATTTTGATTCACATCTATTGGACTGTTACTGCCTTTGAGCATTTTTTCCTATGTCTCTTGGCCTTATGTAGGTCCCCTTTCAAAAAGTGTCCATTTAAGTCCATTGCCCGTGTTTTGATTGGATTGTTTATCTTCCTATTGTCAATTTGTGCGAGTTCTCTGTAAACTTTGGAATTTAACACTTATCAGAGATACCATTGGCAAATATGTTCTCCTATGCAAAGGGCTTTCTTGTTGTTTTGTTCAGGATTTAGTTTGCCATGCAGAAGATTTTTATTTTGATGTAGACCATTTGCTTTTTTTCCCCTTTGTGTTCATTGCCTTCAGAGCTGTGTCAGTAAAGATATGCTAAGACATATGTCTGATATTTTGCTGCCTATGCAGTCTTCTAAGATTTTTTTACATAGATTCCCAACTAACGTTTAAGTCCTTTATCCACTTTGAGTTTATTTTTGTGTATGGTGTAAGGTGGTCGCCTAGTTTCATTTTCTTGCATGTTTCTGTCTGATTTTCATCATTTATTGATGAGACTGTCTTTACTCCATTGTATGCTCTTGCCTACTTTGTAAATTAATAATACAGCTTAATGACTTGGGTGCACTTTTGCGTTCTCTGTTCTGTTTCAGTGGTGTATATGACTTTTTTAGTGGCAGTAGCAGGCAGTTTTGAAAGTGGTGGCTTTATAATATAGCTTAATATCTGGTATTGTGAGCCTTCCATATTTTTTTCTTGTTCCCTGGATTGCTGAGGCTATTTTTACTCCATATGAATTCTTGGAGAGTTTGTTCTTTGTCTGTGAAATATTCTGTTGGTATATTAATGGAGATTACATTGAATCTATAAATTGCTTTGGGTAGTATGGACATTTTAATGGTGTTAATTCTACCAACCCATCAACATGGTATATTAGTCCATTGGTTGATATCTTTATCTCTGTTTCAATGTTCTGTCATTTCCCAAGTGCAGTTCTTTAATTCCTTCATTGAGTTTTTTCCTTAATTCTTTTACTGCAATGGTAAGTGGGATTCTTTTCTTAGTTTCTCTTTTTGTGAGTTCATTCTTCGTGTATAAAAAGACATATATTTTTGGGTGTTAATTTTGTATCCTGATACATGACGAAATTCATTTATTCTGTGCTTTTCCGGTTGGGATGACTTTTATTTCTTCATTTATTGAAGAGACTGTCTTTTTTTAAATTTAATGCTTAAAGTATTACAAAGGGTATTACATATGTGTCCTTTCTTCCCCATCCTTGACAATCCCCTGGCCTCCCTTACCTCCCAGTCTCTTATGTCCATTGGTTATGTTTATATGCATGCATACCAGTCCTTTCATTGATCTCTTACCCCATTCCCTTCTGCCCTCCAACCCTCCCCAGCCTTCCCGCTGCAGTTTGACAATCTGTTTGAGGCAGCTGTGCCTCTGTATCTATTATTGTTCTTTAGTTTATAATGGTCTTTATTATCCATGAATAAGTGAGATCATGTGGTATTTTTCCTTCATTGACTGGCTTATTTCACTTAGCAAAATGCTCTCCACTTCCACCCATGCCGTTGCACATGGTAAGTGTTCCTTCTTTTTTACAGCAGCATAGTATTCCATCGTGTAGATGTACCACAGTTCTCTAATCCATTCATTTACTGATGGGCACCTAGGCTGTATCCAGATCTTAGCTATGGTGAATTATGCTGCTATGAACATATGGGTGCATATATCCTTTCTGATTGGTGTTTCTGGTTTCTTGGGATATATTCCTAGAAGTGGGATCACAGGGTCAAATGGGAGTTCCATTTTTAGTTTTTTGAGTAAACTCCATACTGTCTTCCATAGTGGGTTGCCCCAGTCTGCAACCCACCGCAGTGCACGACTGTTCATTTTTCTCCACATACTCTCCAGCACTTGTCATTTGTTGATTTGTTGATGATAGCGAGTCTGACAGTTGTGAGATGGTACCTCATCGTTGTTTTGATTTGCATTTATCAGGTGATTAGTGACTTTGAACATGTTTTCATATATCTCTTGGCTTTCTGAATGTACTCTTGTGAAAGGTGTCTATTTTGATCCTTTGCCTCTATTGTTTCTGATTTTGTTTATTGGGTCCTCTCTCTTTGCCTCTTGGTGAGCCTGGCTAGAGGTTTGTCAATCTTGTTTATCCTTTTGAAGAACCAGCTCTTGGTTTCATTGATTTTAAGTTTTTTGTTTTTTGTTTTTTGGTCTCTATTTCATTTATTTTTTATCTAATCTTTATTATCTCCTTCCTTTTGCTCACTCTGTGTTTTTCTTGTTGCTCTCTTTCTAATTCTTTGAGTTGTAGAGTTAGATGATTTACTACCATTTTTTTCTTGTTTTTGAGATAGGCCTGTAGAGCTATAAAGTTCCCTCAGGACTGCTTTCATTGGGTCCCATAGGTTTTGGATTGTTGTGTTTTCATTGTAATTAGTTTCCAGGATGTTTTTAATTTCCACTTTGATCTCATTGGTAAACCAATCAATATTTAATACATGATATTCAGCTTCCAAGTGTTTGAGTATTTTGGGTTGTTTTATTGTAGTTTATTTCTAATATTATGCCATCGTGGTCTGAGAAGATGCTTGGTAAGATTTCAGTCTTCTTGAATTTGGCGAGTTTGTTTGTGACCCAATATGTGGTCTATTTTTGAATGTGTCTTAAGAGCACTTGAGTAGAATGTATATTCCATGGCTTTGTGGTGAAGTGTTCTGAAGGTGTCAATTAAGTCCATCTGATCTATTGAGTCATTTAGAATTGGTATTTCTTTGCTTAGTGTTTGTCTAGAGGATGTATCCAGTGATGTCAGTGGTGTATTATAGGCCCCCTCTATGATTGTATTGTTGTCGATCTCTCCTTTGATATCTTCCAGGAGTTTTATTTTTATGTATTTGGGTGCTCCTGCATTGGGTGCATATATGTTTAGCAGGGTTATATCTTCTTGATGTATTGATCCGTTTAGTATTATGAAGTGGCCTTCTGTATCCCTTGTTATAGCCTTCACTTTGATGTCTATTTTGTCCGATATAAGTATTGCTACCCCAGTTTTTTTTTCCTTTCCATTTGCCCGAAAGATATTTTCCCATCCCTTCACTTTCAGTCTGTGTTAGTCCCTTCTTCTGAGGAGGGTCTCTTGTAGACAGCAAATGTATGGGTCATGTTTTTTTTTAGCCATTCAGTCACTCGATGTGTTTTGGTTGGAGCATTTAGTCCATTTAAGTTTAAAGTTATTATTGAAAGGTACTTGTTTGTAGCCATTTCTTTTTTGTGTGTGGCTGTTTTCTTTCTGGGCTTTTTGTTCCTTTTTTAACACCAGTCCCTTTAGAATTTCTTGCATTGCCCGCTTGGTGGTGATAAAGTCTCATAGCCTTTTTTTGACTGTGAAGCTTCTTATTTCCCCTTCAATTTTGCATGATAGCCTGGCTGGATAGAGTATTTTTGGATTCAGTCCTTTGCTTTGCATCACTATGTAAATTTCCGTCCATTCTTTTCTGGCCTGATGTGTTTCTGTTGAGAAATCATTTGACAATCTAATGGGAGTTCCCTTGTATGTAACTTTCCGTCTCTCTCTTGCAGCCTGTAAGATTCTCTCTTTGTCCTGAACATTTGCCATGATAATTATGGTGTGTCTTGGTGTGGGTCTTTTCAGGTTCACCTTGATTGGGACTCTGTGCTTGTGTGACTTTTTTCTTCTCCACCTCAGGGAAGTTTTCTGATATTATTTCTTCGAATAGGTTTTCTAATCCTTGTTCCTCTTTCTGTTGTTCTGGCACCCCTATTATCCATATGTTGTTTCGTTTCATGTTGTCCCAAAGCTCCCTTTGGCTCTCCTCCTGTCTTTTAATTTTTTTCTCCAATTGCAGTACAGTTTGGGTGTGTTTGCTTCCTTGTGTTCTAATTCACTAGTTCGGTCCTCCGCTTCTCCTAGTCTACTGTTGATACTTTCAACGGTGTTCTTTATTGCAACTATATCGCTCTTCATTTCTTCTTGGGTCTTACTTAAGTTGTTGATATTTTCATCAGTTTCTTCTTGCTTCTTGCATATGTTGTTGATTTATTCCTCCATCCAGTTTATGCACTCTAGGACCCTTATTCTGAATTCTTTTTCTCTCATGTTGCATGCCTCTGTATCACTTAGCTGCTTTTCTGGCGAGTCTTTTTTTTCTTTCCTTTGGGGGTTTCTTTGTCTACCCCTGTTTGATCTCACTGACATATCTAGATGTTGAGTCGTTGATGAGCTGCTGCCTGGGTGGCAGTCGCTCCTTGAGCTGTGGTTGCTCCTTGGGCGGTTGCGGTAGCAGCTTTTCCTCAATTGGCAGCTCCTCTTCTGTGTGCTGTTCACAGCTTTGGTGGCCCTTCTGGCTGGTGGGGGGAGGCTTCACATACAGCTGCTGATCCTCAGAAGGTATGGTGATCAGGAGGTTGCTGTTGCTTGGATCTGCTCCGTTTATTTAAGGGAACATAATACAACACATCAAAGCACAATGTACCAGGCACTGAAGACAAATATATTCACAATATTAATAACCCCAAATAAAGGTGACTGCCAAAATTAAGAGGATTAGGGGATAAGGAAGAAAGATGAGAAAAATACAAAAGAGAGAAAAGAAAAGTAAGAAAAAAAAGGAGTTCAAAAATGAAATTGGGAAAAAGGAGGGGGAAAAAAGAAATAAAAGAGTGAAAAGAGAGAATGAAGTAGAAGAGGGGAAGAGACTCTTTATATGAGGAGAAAACTCTGATAGAACCGCCACTAATGCCAACATATTCCAGCAAAAGATCACTGGAGATGAATGGAAACTACAAATAATCAATAATATCAAGAGAGGCAAGGGAAAACAGAAGCAGAAAAATTACTGGCGGGGAGGGGGGTGGAGGGAGTGGAAAAGCCAACAGAAAAAAAATAAAATAAAAAGCAAAACAACCTCACAACCAGTCCTAAACCACACACAAACACACAAAAACAAACAAAAAACAAACAATATACTCAACAATCAAGGAAACAGCAACAAAACAATAGAAAGATAAAAGAAGGGGAAAAATTTGTGGTAGTGAAGAAAGATAAGGGATAGGTGTATAAGGATTTAGAGCAGTGGAGTGGAAATAGGCTTTATAATTACGATGCAATTTTAACGGTGGGAAAAAGAAGGAATCAGGAAAATCTAAAGCAGAAATAGGGTAAGAGAAACAGGACAACAAAAGGGGAAAAGTGGGGAAGAGGGTTTTAGCATAGAGGTAAAATTTAGGTAGGGGAAGTTGATGCTATAGGAACAATGAAAATAGAATGGAGAACACTAATCCCAAAATAAAATAAAGAGAAAATAAAATGTCACTTTAAAAAATGGTAAAATGGTAGCAGTAATAATACTGGTTAAACATAAAAATGTGTTAATTAAGAGGATAAAGTCAGCTGATGGAAAAAGAAGAAAGAAAAATTGGTTCTTAGTTAAAAGATGAAAAAAGAAAAAAAAAAATTGCAGTTGTGAAGGTAATTCGGTTCTTCTCCTTTTCAGTCTGGCTTGCCTTGGTCTTGCCAGGTATTCAGGAGAGTGTTGAATGTCCCTGTGATACACTGTTCCTCCGTGTTGTAAACCATAGTCCTGATTTTAAAGCAGGCCATATTTGTGTCCCAGACTGCCTTATTTTGTGTTTAGCTGAGAGTCAGTTTGTGGCTCTGCCTGTGGGTGGCAGTGTTTTTGGGTTGGCCTCTGAGGCTATACAGCTTCTCTATCCAGTAGCATGGCCTTATTTTACTCTATTGCACTTAAAACTGATTTGGGGAGGTCAACTCCCCAGAGCTGGTTCTTTAATCATTGCCCTGCTCTATGTTATTGCTGGGACTGAAAGTCCCTCTATAGGCCAGACCCTGTTAAAGCCCAGGGACAAATCAGATTATTTTAATCCTTTATCTATTTCAGGGTCTAATCTGGGTGTGGCTGTGCTCCTTGCCTGGGGGCTAGGTGGAGTAGTCCCACCCACCGAAGAGAATGTCTGCTCCAGTCCTGGGCCCAGGGGTGTCTCAGCACTCAGTTCGCTGGCACCTCTCTTGGCACCCCCTTTCTCCCCAGCCTCTCCCCAGATTCTACTCGTCTTCACCTTCTCCCTCTCTTCAGCACAGATGAGTGTCTGTATCTGAAATGTCCTATGAACAGGTTTCAGTGAAAATAAACAAACAAATGTGGGCCACGGAAACAGAGAAGGCTGAATTTCTGTAAGCTCCTCTCTTACCAGCACTGCATGGTCTGTTCAGCTCTTCATGCAGCCTTCTCTAGGCTCAGTCCTCCATAATCACAGAACCCAGATCTCAAATCCCCCTGTGCCAGGAATCCCACAGATCTCCTTTCCCCTGTCAGGGGCTGTGCCTGTCCCAGGAGACACGGCTGTCTGCCATAAGGTCTCCCTCTGACCCGCTGGGCTCAGAGGTCTGGCAAACTTTCCTGCCCAGATCCGTGGTTCTTTTACCTTTCCAGGGGAGCTGTGCCCTTCCTGGCTGCAAACTGTGTCACCAGCTGAGTAATTCTGCCAATTCGCGGTGGGTATAATTAGTTTCAGCTGCTTACTCCATCTTCTCTGCCACAACACCTGGGACGCGTCTGCCTATATCGCCACCATCTTGTCAAAATCAAAGAGACTGTCTTGACTCCATTGTATGCTCTCGCCTACTTTGTAAATTAATAATACAGCGTAATGACTTGGGTCCACTTCTGGGTTCTCTGTTCTGTTTCAGTGGTGTATATGTCTTTTTTAGTGCCAGTAGCAGGCAGTTTTGAAAGTGGTGGCTTTATATTATAGCTTAATATCTGGTATTGTGAGCCTTCCATATTTTTTTCTTGTTCCCTGGATTGCTGAGGCTATTTTTACTTCATATAAATTTTTGGAGAGTTTGTTCTTTGTCTGTGAAATATTCTGTTGGTATATTAATGGAGATTACATTGAATCTATAAATTGCTTTGGGTAGTATGGACATCTTAATGATGTTAATTCTACCAACCCATCAACATGGTATATTAGTCCTTTGGTTGATATCTTTATCTCCTTTTCAATGTTCTGTCATTTCCCAAGTGCAGTTCTTTTACTTCCTTCATTGAGTTTTTTCCTTAATTCTTTTATTGCAATGGTAAGTGGGATTCTTTTCTTAGTTTCTGTTTTTTTGAGTTCATTCTTGGTGTATAAAAAGACATATATTTTTGGGTGTTAATTTTGTATACTGATTCATGAACAAATTCATTTATTATGTACTTTTCCAGTTAGGATGAGGTTTGTTTTTCATGTCTGAGCACTATGGTAGCACTTCCTGTACTATGTTGAACAGGAGTGGTGAAAATTGGCATCACTGTCTTGTTCCTATTCTTTTAGGGGAATGGTTTTAGCTTTTGCCTATTGAGTATGATGTTGGCTGTGGGTTTCTCATATATGGCCTTTATCATGTTGAGTATGGTCCCTCTATTACCACATTGCTGAGAGTTTTTATCACAAAAGGGTGTTGGGTTTTTTTCAATTCTTTTTCTGTGTCTATCGATATGATCACATGATTTTTACACTTCAGTTTGTTTATGAGTTATATCGCATTTCTTGATTTGTTAATATCATACCAGTCTTGCATCCCTGGAATATATCCCACTTGATCATGGCATTTGGTCCTTTAATATACTGCTGGATGTGATTTGCTAATACTTGGTTGAGGATTTTACTATCTGTCATCATCAGACATATTGGCCTGTAATTCTCGTTCTTTGTAGTGTCTTTACCTTGTTTTGGAATTAGAATAATGCTGGCCTCATACAAACATTTTGGAAGTATTCTTTCCTCTTTGATTTTCTGAAAAAGTTTGAGGAGTATAGATTGTAGTTTTCTGAATGTTTGGTAGAACTCCCCTGCGAAGCTGTCTGGACCTGAGCTTTTGTTGGTTGGAAGTGTTTCGATTACTGCTTCTATTTCATCAGTTGTTATGAGCCTATTCAGATTTCTTAATTCTTTCTGAATCAATTTTGGTAGTTTGCATTTTTTACTGACTTCATCTATTTCATCCACATTGTCCAGCATTTTGGCATATAGTTGTTCATACTATTTTCTTACAATTCTTTGAATTTATATATATATATATATATATATATATATATTAGAGGCCTGGTGCACAAAAATTTGTGCACTCGGGGCGAAGGGGGTACCTCAGCCCAGCCTGTGCCCTCTCGCAATCTGGGTCCCCTCGGGAGAAAACGACCTGCTGGCTTAGGCCTGCTCCCGGGTGGCAGAGGGCAGGCCCAATCCCTAGGTGCAGCCCATGGTCAGTTTCAGAGCAGGGCTGATTGGTGAGTTGGGGCGCCTTCCCCTGTCATGCACAGAGCAGGGCACATTGGGAGGTTGCGATGCCATCCTCAGTGATGCTCTGGGTAGGGCCAATTGGGGGGTTGGGACACAGCCCCTGGTCACACTCAGGGCAGCGCGGATCAGGGGGTTTGGGCGCCGCCACTGTCACTCTCAGGGCAGGGCCGATGGGGAGGTAATGGCTCTACCCCATCACACACAGAGCAGGGCCCCTGGGGGGTGGGTTGGTGCACAGCACCCTGTCAAACACAGAGCAGGGCCGATCAGGGGGTTGGGGCGCTGCACCCTGTCACACACAGAGCCGCAGGGTGATCAGGGGGTTGGGGAGCTCCCCCCTATCAGGCACAGAGCAGGGCTTATCAGGGGTTTGGGGCACCTTCCCCTGTCATGAACAGAGCAGGGCGGATAGGGAGGTTGTGGCCCCGCCCCGTCACACACAGAGCCTCAGGGAGATCAGTGGGTTTGGGTGCTGCCCCCTGTCACACTGATCCCAGTGCCGGGAGGACTCTAGGCTCCACTGATCCTGGTGCTGAGAGAACTCATGGCTCAGCTGATCCCAGTGCTGGGAGGCATATTACCCTTTTACTATAGAGGATAGAGGCCTGGTTCATGTTTGGGGCTGGCTGGTTTGCCCTGAAGGGTGTCCTGGATAGGGTGGAGGTCCCCACTGGGGTGCCTGGCCAGTCTGGGTGAGGGGCTGTGGGCTGTTTTCAGGCCAACTAAAGCTCCCAACTGCTCCTTTTTTTCTTTTTTTATTCTGGGCCAGCTTTAGCTCTGGCTCCAGCTCTGAGGCCTCTGCTGCTGAAAGAAGGTATCTGGCTGGTTTGGCTTGTATAACTCCAGCTCTGAGATCCCGGGCTCACTGAAAGCAGGTTTCTGGGGGATTGTTTAGCTTCTATATTTGTTACAATCTTTCTGAAACTGCAAGCTCAGAGGCCGGCAAGGCAGGCGGGGAACGTTGGAGTCCTCTGTCACAGAAGCCAGCAAGCCTCATGTTAGTTTCAAGCTGCCTGGTGCCGGACGCCATTTTGGCTGGCAGTTAATTTGCATATCTCGCTGATTAGCAGATGGGAAGGGTACCGGTCGTATGCTAATTATCATGTTTCTCTTTTATTAGATAGGAGATTATATATATATATATATATATATATATATATATATATATATATATATGTGTGTGTGTGTGTATATATATATGTGTGTGTGTGTGTGTGTGTGTATATATATATATATATATATATATATATATATATATATATATATTCCTATGTTGGTTGAATATATGTTTACTAGGGTAATATTTTCTGCTGGTTGATCCCTTTGGTATCATGCAGTGACCTTTCTGTCTCTTGTGATGGTCTTTATTAAAAAGTCATTTTTCCTGATATGAATATTTGTATTCCAGCTTTTTTTTCTTTCCATTTGCATGGAAATTTTCCCATTCCTTCACTCCAATCCTTTGTGTGTCTTTTGTTTTCAGATGGCACTCCTGTAGACAGCATATACTTGCATCATATTTTTGTATCCATTTTGATACCCTATGCCTTTTGATTGGAGAATTTACCTATTTATATTTCAAGTTATTATTGATAGGTATTTATTTCTTTCCATTTCCTTTGTGTATGGCTAAGTTTCTGTCTCTGTTTCTTTTTCTCATGACAGCAGTCCCTTTGACATTTCTTGTAATGCTGACAACTTACTCCTTTAGCCTTTTTCTGTCTATGAAGCTTGTATTTGACTGTCTATATTGAAGGAAAGAATTGCCGAATATAGTAATCTTGATCTCAGATCCTTACTTCCCATTAAATTGAGTACTTCATGCCAATCCCTCTGGCCTGTAGAGTTTCAGATAAGATATCAGGACTCATCCTTACGGGCACTCCTTCGTAGCTAACAGTTTTCTTTTCAATTGCTGCCTTGAAGATTCTCTTTTTTTTAATTTTTGGCATTTTAATTATGATGTGTCTGTGCATGGGTTTGTTTTGGGTACTTCTTTGGGGTTCTCTTTGGCTCTTGACCTTGTGTGGGATTTTCCTTTACCAGGTTAGGTAAGTGTTCTGCCATTGTTTCTTCAAAGACCTTCTCTATGCCTTTCTCCCCTCCTGCCTCTTTTGGCACACTCGCTATTCTAATACTGTTATGTAAGTGGTCCTCCTGTTTGTATTATGTCATTTTATATCTAGGACGGTTCTTCTTTTCATAGTCACTATATCTTTTTTCATGCTGTTGAGCTCTTTTAACTTCATAACTCTGAAGTCAGATTCAGATAAATGTCTTCTCTGTGCTTCACCTCTCTCTATATCTGGAGAATTCTCTAGTTCTCTTCATTTGGGGGTTGTTTCTTTATTTCCTCTTTCTGGCTTTCTGTGTGGGTTTGTGGTGACAAGTTAGGTAGACCTGTCTGCCTATCAGTCTCTAGTGCAGAACATTGTTAAAGGATGTTTCTGACTAAATAGGTCAGGCAAAGACTCAAAGCCTCCAGAGACCTCCTCTGTCTATAGACTGATAGGATTCCAACTTAACTTGCCTCCAAGGCAATGGTCCTCAGGTTACAGCAAGAGTTTGTTTCAACAGGGTGGTGCAGTTGCCTCTGCCTGGAGGTTAATTGTTATTTATAATCTCTTAAGTGTCCTCAGGACCCGGTGTTTACCAGTAGTGCGTGTTAATTGTGTCCCCTCCAGGAAAGGAAAATGTCTGTGTGGGAAAGATTTTCTCTGCTGCATGAGAAAATGACTCCTCCCAGGAAACTTGAAGTGTCTGTCTTCTGTGCTGGAACGCTTGACTCCCCAGTTCTGGCTTTTTCCCTCACAGCTCCAGTCCACTTCACCCTCCCTTTGCCAGGGCACAAGCTGTGTGGCTCCACAGGGAAATTTGTGAGCTGGCCCTTTAAGAGGATACCTGAATTTCTAGCTGTCTCTCCCTGGCAGACAGTGCCCTGCTGCTATTCACATCCACAGGTTATATGGGTACCCTCCTCAGTTCTGGTGCTCTCTGCTAGGAGGCCCAGCTTGGGGATTAGACCCAGAGTTCTCAGTGGCAGTCCTCCACAGCTGAGATATCTCTCCGAGACTTCAGTTGCTGTCTGTGGGTGTCAGGCCCGCCCCTTCAAGCCTCCTCTCCTCCTACCAGTGTCTAAGTGGCCTCCACCTTCGGTCCTCGGGTGTCAGGGTTCTCTCCTGTGAGTTTTCCATTGATTATTCAGGAAGTTGTTCTGTATTTTAGTTGGAATATCAGTTTGTTCCTGGGAGCATGTCCCTGTAGCATCCACTTATTCTGCCACCAATCTTTTAAATATATTTTTACTTATCTCAGAGAGGAAAGGAGAGCTAGTGAGAGTTAGAAACATCAATGATGAGAGAGAATCATTGATCAGTTCCTCCTGCGTGCCCCAGACTGGAGATTGAGCCCACACCCTGGCAAGTGCCCTTGACCTGAATCAAATCTGGGCCCTTCAGTCTGAAGGTCGGTGATCTGTCCACTGTTCCAAACTGGCTAGGGTTCTGCCACCTTTTTCAATCTTCTTCAGAATCCCTCTGCATTGTAAAGTCCCTGCTAACATTCTTGTCCAATCCGCTCCTTTTCATGTGGTTTCAGGATGGAGTGAGCATGAAGGCCCTAATGTCCGTGAGTGCACATTCTGATCAATAGCACCATCAGGAAATGTGCATTGAGACATGCTCAGTATTCATATAGTAACAGAAACCTGCCATGTCTCTTACTGTTTCTGTCTCTGTTTGGATCATGAGGGAGCCCAACTAAGGCTCTTGTTTCCAATAGGGTGTTCAAGGATACACCCTGGATTTCAAGCCATGATCTTCTGAGAATACTTTGGAAATGGTGCCCTACCCTAAAATGTATTAGGCCATTTAATTATAAGCCCATATCTTTTTATAAGAATAAGGCTTTCATTTTTTAATTTTTTTTCATTGCTTAAAGTATTTCAAAGGGTATTACAGATGTCTCCTTTTTTTTTTTTTTTTTTCCCCTTGACCTCCCCGGCTTCCCCCCCACCACAGTTTTTATTTCTTATTGAATGAGTAATCTAAGAGTCATATAAATATATAAAGATATACTTTGTGCTTCCAACAATCATATACTTAATGAGGAAATACGGAGACCAAATAACTACATCTTAATCAATAGAATATAAGTATAATAGGTCCTCATGTTACATCTAAGATCTATTCCTGCAGCACGTCATAATGATTTTTGCTGTAAATCAGAACCCACCTAAATAAGCATCTACATCACTCACATGGAGCACACATACACAGCAGTAATGAGGTGAAACAATAAAAAAAATAAAATATAAAAATTAAAAATTAAAAGGAAAATAACGATTCCTGGCCTTTACTTGTGCTAAATCCTATCTAATAATAGACAAACAGGGTAACTGACAGTATCTTCCCTTAACCTCCCATTGGCTAATCAGCACAATATGCAAATTAACCACCAACAAAGATGGCGGTTAAATTGCATAACTAGGTGCCCAATGGCTATAGGCTATTGGAGCCTGCAATCAGAGCTGAGAGGACCCCTGCCAAGGTCTGATGCCTTGGTCAGAAGCGTTAGGCTTGGGCAAGGGCGGAGCTGGGTTGGTGGGTAGCAGGGGGTAAGCAAGCGATGGTGGGGAGCAGGAGAGGAGTTGGCGTTGGTGGGAGTTGGGGGTCCTCTGCCTAGGCCAAATGCCTTTGCCAGTGGCATTAGGTCTGGGCAGGGCTGGAGCCGGTAATTGCAGGGGTACTATTGGTCCCTTCCAAGGTCTAATGCCTTTGCTAGAGACGTTAGGTTTGAGGAGTGGAGGTGCCTGTGATTGAGGGGAGCATGGGGTCTCCTGCCCATGACATTAGGCCTTGGCAGGGGTGGATCTGGCAATCCTGGAGAGTTGGGGGTCCCATGCCCAGGCCTAATGCCCCGGCCAGAGGCATTAGCCCTGTGCAGGGGCAGAGCCAGCAATTTCGGGGAGCAGGGAGGCAACTGGCCTTGGCGGGGAGCAGGGGCAGAGCCAGTGATCATGGGGAGCAGTGTCTGAGAGGATGATTGAGGGAGTTGGTGGTCCCTTGCCCAGAGCTAATGACTGGACCACAGGCATTAGGCCTGGGCAGGGACCAAGACGGCAATTGGTGTGAACTCCAGAGGAAACACCTTTTCTGACTGCTCATTGGTTAAGCTCCCTCTATGCCACTGGTAATATTCTTAGTAAATTCGGTAATAAGAATCAAAATAGGTGATTTAGGGGTTTTTACCGCACTCCTGGAGAAAAAAGGAAGGTCCACTGCTGGAGGGGTAGGAAATGTCATATACTATCCTTGCTGGTTTTGCTGAGTGAATAATGCCTTGGCCTGCCCACTGCTGAGTCTTGGTTCAATTCTGGCTAAGGGCATGTACATAGGTTGCAGGCTCCTCCCTGGCCTGGGCCCAGGTCAGGGCTCATGCAGGCGGCAACCAATCAAAGTGTTCCTCTCACTTTGATGTTTCTCTCTGTCTTTCCCTTTCTCTTCCACATTCTTGAAAAATCAATGGAAACATATCCTCAGGTGAGAAGGAGGGAAGGAAGGAAGGAAGGAAAGAAGGAAGGAAGGAAGGAAGGAAGGAAGGAAGGAAGGAAGGAAGGAAGGGAGAAAGAAAAGGAAGGGAGAAAGAAAAGGAAGTAAGAAAGAAAGAAATGTCATATCCTATGAAAGACACATCTTGAAAATGACTAAAGAAAGTTGTCATTTTTTTCATAGTAAAGGGACTGGAGTCCGTGTTGATGAAAACACCTGGGTAGCTGAGGTTGACTGGCAGTTGCTGCAACAGCGGGGTGATTGAGCTGATGCCTTTGCCTGATCACCCTGGTCACCGCCCACAAAGGGAGGCCAGGCTGTGGCTTAGGCCCACTCCCCAAAGGGAGCATTGAGCAGGGAGTAGCGCATCCCCTGAGGGCTCCCAGTATGTGATAGGGGCCAAGCTGGGCTCAGGGGCCCCCCTCCAGTGCACAAATTTTTGTGCACCTTGCCTCTAGTAAATAATAAAAACATAAAGCACATATGTAAATACATATGAATGATGGAAGTTTTTTTAAAATAAATACTCAGAGGATGGCACTGTAACCACAAAATGATGTACTTCGAGTCCAATGTAACCCGAGGATGGTCTGCATTTTCTCAACAGACTGAAAAGTGATTAATGTGGGTTCTGATGGTGTTTTAATGAAAACAAGGGTGGGAAGGCACACTTGAAAGAGTCAGGCATTGCAAGTTCCAAATCAGTGCATGCACATAGTTGTGAAGAAATCAGGTAAAAGTGACTTATTCATATTAGTAAAGAGATGTTTTAAAATCTAACATAGAGACCCTCACTATAAATTATGTTGGAAAATTGAAAGTATTGAGAGCATCAGTGTAGTTAAGAAGAATATGCCTCTGCACTTGAATATAGACAAGCAGCCTGCCCATTTCAATTTTGGATGAGCTAGTGAGCAAAGAAAATTAGTGAAAGGCTCACCTTGTGGCATTAGTGGAAAGAATTAGCACTGGAACATAGTAATATTTATGGGAATGTAATATTTCTCATATTTGAAGGCGATTCAGTGCCCTTCATATGAGCCGTTAAATACAGCTAAAAAGCAGTAAAATCTACATGGCCATCATTACCAAAATTCAGTTTCTACTTTAAATTATTCAGCATTAGAAGAGAACCATGCTAAATGGGTGATAAATTATGAAATGATTAGAGGCCCGGTGAATGAAATTCAAGCACCAGTGTCATCCCACAGCTTGACCTGCGCCCTCATGCAATCTGGGACCCCTTGGGAGTTGTGGGACTGCCAGGTTATTGAAGGGACAGAACAGAACTGATAGCTGTGTCTCTAACTCCTCTCCCAGGAAAGGCACAGAATGTATCAGTTACTCAGCCTGCCATTATCTCAGCCAATGTGGAAGCGGGGGAAACTAGCCCAAGACCAAGAGTATGCTAGCCACCCCCCTGTCTTTGTCTAACCAGACCCTAGCTGCACCCTGCCTTTGCGTCACTAGCCCCCGGCCCTCACTCAACCAACCAGAATCGGCCAAATCAGTGGTCCCAGTGTGCCCCCACACCCGACCCCAAGCCCTATAAATTCGTTGTTCCCTTGGGACTTGGGGCTCTCTCTTGCATCCAGTAATGGAGGCATGGGGGGGACCAAGTCCCGGGCTTGAATAAAAGACTCTATGTGTTTGCATCGGACTCGGTTCCCTAGTGGTCTGTCTTGGGGGATCTTGAAATCTGGGCAAAGCATTTGGGGGCTCGTCCGCGACCCCCAAGACTCACGAGGAACCTTGATCGGGAGAGTTTGACTGACCACGGTAAGTGTCTGTGTGTTGTCTATTCTATTTAGTGTGTTCTGTCCTGTGTGAGCTCACTTCTGAAATCTCTATTTCCCGTAAAGGCCTAGGTGGACGCACTGGGGGGCCACGGGGGAGGAGGAGGCGGGGGACGCACCGATCCTCCATCTGGAGGGGCGAAGAAACCCCTCAATCTGAGACGAGTGGTGCATGGCCATTGTCTAATCTGTGGTTTTGCTTCCGCGGAGCCGGAAGTTTGTTTTGGTTTTGCTTCCCTAGAGTTGGAAGGCTGTATTTGTCTGTGTTTGTATTTTTTTTCTGTTTTCTGTGGACTTACTGGACGGACGTTATGGGACAGACTCAAACTACTCCTTTAAGCATTATGGTCACTTTAAAGTCATGGATTTGGCCAAACCTGCTTGCCAGCCTCAGGTGTGGTTTTGCAGAACTGCTGGGAACTTGGGACCTTGCAGCTTACTGAATTCAAATGATAAAAACACTTATGTCTTGCATTTTTGAAGTTTATTCTTAAAAATGTTACTGAATGAGAAATGCTGAATATTTGCTAAAAGTTTAAGGTTCGGATTGATTGGGAAAAAATGTGTGTTGTGGTAGCTAAATGCCTTTGCTGAATGAATGTTTGGTGAAAGTATGTGAATGTGGAGGGTTTGGGCCTGCCCTCTCCTCTCCTTTGTGTGGCTCCACGACTTCGGTCAGGTGGGCAACTGAGTAAGGATCTGTGAAAACAGGTCACCCCCTCCCTTGTCTGTCTCTCCTCACTGATCATCATGAGGTCGGGACAAAGTAAACCTGCTGTTCTCAATTACATGTTAAAAATTTTTTTTAAAGGGGTACAGTAGAGATTGTGGAATTGGATGAATGCCGAAATACTGAGGAAGCCTGAATGAACAGCTGTTTGTTTGTGTGGGACTAGCCAATTTGCTACCGAGAGGGGGGACTGGACGCAGTCTTAAGTCCTCTGGTAGGTTCTCACCAAAAGGTTGGTCGAGAATTCTGTTCTGGGACATGTGTGCCAGGAGTGCCCCCATGCCCGTCTGGGGAATTGGGCATTGTTTTGTTTATCTGCTCAGCTCCAGTCTGGGCTAGTCTACTGAGAGAGTGTGAATACGAATGTTTTGTCTATATTGGCTGCTCATTACTAGTCTGTGTGAAGTGAAAGTTACTTTGATTTATTTTGCATTTCTGTTAATTCAACTGGCTGAACATTTGGACTGGACCCGCGATGGGCTGCAAGAATCTCTAGCAGTTCTCACAGTCTTTTGCTCGCCATTACAGAAGGAATCAGCCCACTTAGTTAATATAAATTTCTGTCTATCAGTTGCTCTTACCTGGGTTGTAAATCCCTGTAATTCCAAGATTGCTTAGTTCTGAGATTGCTTATAAAAGAGTAAAAGAGCAAAAAATCTGTGAGGAAAAGCAGCCTGGGCTGAGATAAGTGGGGTTGGGGGGGGGGGGTGGTTGGCAGTTATGCTGCTGGCTGCAAACCTAACAGGTCTTATCAATGAACTTCAAGGTTACAAAAAATAACTGTAAGCACAGTCTTTCTCTGCCCTGGTTTATTCTTTTAACCCCTCCAATGCTGAATCAAACCGATACCTGTTCTTAGTTTTATCACAAAATGTCTAGATAAATCTTAAGAGTAAAAGTATATTTAAAATACGTTCATAAATTTTAATCTAAAATTGCTGAATGTTCACTTTTGGTAATCATTAAAGGATTAAGGTTTCTAAGAATAAAATAAAACAACTGAACTCCCGCTAGAAAAGCGGAGGAGGAACAAAGCTAGAATCCGCAGCCCCCCTGGTGATTTAGAACTGTTTGCCAGGCAGACTCAGCCCCTGAGAGTCAGGTCAAAGAAGGGGGGTGGGGGTGGGGCTGAATGCCTGAGCTGCCTGCAAGGCCAGGAAGCTCCTGGTGGAGAAGAAGTGGCGTGCGTGAGGATCAATGAGAGCCTACAGGAGCTGCAGCAGCTGCTGGCAGGCACTGAGGTGCAGGCTAAGCTGGAGAATGCTGAGGTGCTGGAGCTGAAGGTACAGTGCCTGCTGCGGGAGTGCTGCAGGGCAGAGCTTGTAGGTGCCAGCAGCTGCAGGCAGAAGCCAGCAAGCACTTCACTGCCAGCTACATCCAGTGAACCCCCTGCTTGAGTTCATACCACTGCAAAAGGGCAGTGGCTTCCTGGATTTGCTGGGGGAGGCTCTGGCTGGGTCCCTGGGAGACCCTAGGCGGAGCAGCTGGCTCACAGGAGGGACTGATATCCCCTTCTAGTGCACTCCCTGGAAAGAGGCCTGGTTGCTGCTCTGCCACGAAGGAAACTGGTAAAAAGGCAAAAAACAGGGCACTAAGCGTTAACAAAAAGGCACTGTCCCTGGACCTGGAAGCCATCAGGACTTTGAAATTCTCCAAGAGAGGAGGAGTCTGACTCAGAGACTGGCTGAAACCTCGTTGGGTTAGAAAAACTGGAGGCTGCATATTGAACTGATAGACTCCCTTTTTCTGGGCAGAGGTCCAAGCCCAGTTATATAGGGGTTAAACTACCTGTGTACAGCAAAACAACTTTCTCCTGTGCCATAATCCATTTTAAGAAAATTGAATGCATGATAGACCAGTATGCTGGGACAAGTAAAAGAGGGAAACTGAGCAGAAATCCTATCTTCCCTAAACCAATGACACTTGGAAGTAAATGCTTTGCATTTGCCTCCCTAAACAAAGGTTAAATCGTGTATGTCAATCTGATTAGTGTCATTTGTTGTCCACACACAGGGACAAATGAAGTTAGAAAATAAGCCTTATTTTGATTAGTTCTTTTATTCAGGAGGAGCCAACCCGGTCCCTCCCAGCAACATGAATGATAAAATGTATGTTAAGGAATTTTAAAATTGCTCAAACCTCGCTGCCTTGGGTCCAGTTCTGCGTGTGTAAGAAGGGACAGAGTAGTTTAGTTGCAGGCCAGAAGAAGCTGGCAAGGCCATTCAAACCACCCAGCCACTATTGGCCAGAGCCGCCTGAGGCAGACCTCCTCGGATTGGCAACAGCTGACTCTGACTAGGACAGACTGGGCTTTTTCCAACTGGGCCACCATGAGCCGATGGTCAAAATGAATATCGGGGGCCAGACTGTGAACTTTATGATTGATATAGCGGCAGAGCACTTGGTAGTTACTCAGAAGGTAGCTCCCCTCTCAGGACAGGAAGTCACCATTATTGGAGCTACCGGTACGGTACCACAGCTGCAGACTGTTCTGCCGCCCCTGCCGATATCAGTTAGGTGGCCATCAGGTGGTTCATGAATTCCTATATTTACCAGTTGACCTGGTCCCTCTAATGGACAGAGACCTTTTAGCCAAAATGGAAGCAGAAACCACTTTTGCCCCGGATGGCTCAGCACAGCCTTGCCTAGGTGAAGAAACCTCTCCAATGATCCTGTCCTTAGCAGTTCAGAGAGAGAAAGAATGGAGACTTTATACCCCCCAGCCAAAAGCCCCCACATCTATTCTTGTCAGGCCCCCATCAGGGGACTTGGGCAGTGTTCCTGTTATCTGCCAAAATTCCTAATACTGTAAAAGTACTTGTTCACTGAAAAGGTGTAAATGTGGATGTTTATTTGATGCTTATATGTCTACTTAGGTATAAATATTTGTAGATAAGTAGAACCCCCGGCTAATTTTCTGGCGTATTCTGGAGCAGCCTATTCAGTCTTGACAGAGCCAATGGGACCAGTAACATCTAAGAAGACAACAGTTCTAAGAGCCACCGGACAAACTGCCTTTTTCCTTGTACATCAAAGAGGACTGTGGACCTCAGAACGAACATGGTAACTCATTCGTTTCTAGTCATGCCAGAATGTCTGTACCCCTTACTTGGACGTGATCCCTTACAGAAGTTACAAGCCACCCATAAGCTTGTTCGAGATGCCCTGCCAGTGCCACCTCAGACTCTGTACAACCTTTCCAGCCTGGGGACTCGGTGTGGGTAAAGAAGTTCACGACCCCAGGACTCACCCCAACTTGAAAAGGACTATACCTGCAGAAAATTGTATAATAGACTCAGATGATGCCTGCATCTTCATAGACATGGCTTCAGAAAGACAAGGACAATTTTACCTTATATAGAAAGGTCAAAGAGTGGACTTTAGTCACCTCCATAAAATGTTTGTATAGCCGTTCCATATCTCATGTTTAGTAGCGGAGGATTTAGCTGCCTGAAGCGGCCATGGGGCCAATATTATGTTTCATTGTATTAATATGTTGTATTAACCTTCAATTCTCTTACAGATTTAAATATAGCTGTAGCTGTGGACCAGTGATGGTCTACAGTCCTTGGTAGTCTTTGGGAATAACTGGCAAGTGTCCAGTCTCCCACACTGAGGGACATTGTTATAGCTATGTGTTAGCTGTCCTGGGAGGGGACTATATGGGATGAACCCCAAAAGTAAAGGGTGTCTGGCTGCCAAGTGGGCAGATGCCCAACTGGGCAAAGAAGAATACCCATCAGGTTTTGGTCTCTATTGAGAAAAAGCTGACAGTTGGCAGCCTGTGTACTGTATTACAGGCCTGCCTGACCATGCCCATGTCAGGGATGGTACAAACCTCGGCTGTAGAGAGCTGGGAAAGCCCTATTTAGAATGGAAGGTCTGAGGCATAGTTATACAATTTTAAAAGACTGACAAGAAAAATCAGAAGCTCTTAGAGCAGATCAGTATGTTTTTCTCCTCATATAATTCCTCTGAAATCTGGCAATGCTTAATAAGTCATGGCAATACATTTCTTTGCATGAAATCAATAAGACCGGTTTTCAGTAGTGATTTAATTAACCGGAAACTTTGACTGGAGTATCATGTTTTAAAGAAACCTGTCTGAGCTCTGAAGACTTGAAGCCAATAAGAGTGCGACGGAGAAAGCCTGATATCCTGCTTGGGGGCCCTGAAGATGGCTGGCACTGGAGCATCAGGCCCATGCCCTACCATCAGTGGTGGTTGGTAAGAGTAGAAGGGGAGCAATAAGGATGCCTCTGTGTCCCTGCGGAACCCCCACACACTCTGGACTGCAACGAGTAGGAGGGCTACTGATATGGGCCTTAAAGCCTAGAGCAAGGGCTCAGGTGGAGTTGCTCCTGGTGAGGGATTCACCTAACGCAGCAGATACTGCGGGCAGGCCTGATGGCAGTTGGATGGCTTGGCTTCCTGGCCCTATGGGTCACATTAAGATTCAATCATGAAATTCCAGCAAGGATAATCAGTTACCATTCTTGTTGTGTTTATGCAAACATCAGGCCAAATTAAATACAGTAGATAAATTGGTCTTGATTTGGCTTTTTGATAGCCATAGAGGACTTTAAGAAGAAAAATCCTATTTCAATAGAAGTTGTTAAAGCTTCTTTCCCTTCCACCAAACCATTTGTTATAGTTTGTCTCTGCCAGGTCACAAGCCCAGCTCCTTCAGTGCCCAGGACAGCAGGGAGCCTGAGTGGAAGGTGACCTCTAACCAGACACACCCGCTGCAGATCACCCTCAAGAAGACAGCGGACCTCGGCAGACCCCTTGCAATCCTCCTGATGCTGTTGGCTTTCGGCCCTTGCATTATTAACAGACTAGTCCAATTTGTCAAGAAGTATATAAAATTAATTCAGTTGATAGTTCAGTCCGTCTCATGATTGAGCCAGAAGTTCCAAGACAAGAGGGGAATGAAGGGACAGAACAGAACTGATAGCTGTGTCTCTAACTCCTCTCCCAGGAAAGCCACAGAATGTACCAGTTACTCAGCCTGCCCTTATTTCAGCCAATGTGAAAGCGGGGGAAACTAGCCCAAGACCAAGAGTATGCTAGCCACCCCCCTGTCTTTGTCTAACCAGACCCTAGCTGCACCCTGCCCTTGTGTCACTAGCCTCCGGCCCTCACTCAACCAACCAGAATCGCCCAAAACAGTGGTCAGAGTGTGCCCCCACGCCCGACCCCAAGCCCTATAAATTCATTGTTCCCTTGAGACTCGGGGCTCTCTCTTGCATTCAGTAATGGAGGCATCGGGGGGACCAAGTCCCGGGCTTGAATAAAAGACTCTATGCGTTTGCATCGGACTCGGCTCCCTAGTGGTCTGTCTTGGGGGATCTTGAAATCTGGGCATAATAGTTAGGTCTGACATCTCCTGAGGGATGTAGCAGTGCACAAAATGGCAGGCAGCTGGACAGGAACCGAAGCTGGAGCCAGGTGCTCCGTTCCTGCTCATCCAAGCCCCACTCCACCTGCCACCACCAATTGGTAGCACTGTGGCATAGGCAGCGAAGGCTCCTGCTGCCACAGCTGCACTCTCCAGGTATGAGCCTGGCTTCTGCCTGAGCAAGGGTCCCACTCTGGGAGCTCCCTGGCCATCAGGGGGAAGCTCCTGTGTTGAGCATCTGCCATCCCCTGGTCAGTGTGCATCATAGCAACGACTCATAAGGGTCCCTTAGGCTTTTGGCCCAATAAAACCTTACTATTCACAGATGACATCTTGCCACTATTAGAATACTAGTGGCCCTATTTAATTAATTAATTAATTAATTATTTAATTAATACTAAGGAAATACTAATTAATACTAAGGAATTAATGAGAAGAAATATTGTAATGCCGCTATTTGCCCTTTCTCTATAATAGAAGTGTCAACCAAATTCAGGATTGACCATGACAAAATGAAACACATGCATGCAATTGGCGCCAGCAAGAGCTGCATATGTTTCGCACATGGGCAGGTCAACCTCGAGTGACAGAGAGATAGCGAGAGGGTGTGAACTTGCTTAATTAGACCTGCTGTCTGAGTTAGCTAAATTTTTTCCAACCCAGTGAAGCAGCGCAACTTCTCTTTCAGGTAATTGTGAGCAACACAGCAGTAAATTTCAACACAAAGCAGATTATTATTGTAGCTCACCCAGGAAGAACAAAGAGTAAACCATTTAACTGCAGCAGTGTTTGAATATATTCTTGACAGTGAGAAAACCTGAAGTCATTTACAAGTTCCATCATTTCTTCCTTATTTTCAGTCAGGTCAAGTTTCTCAGCTTTCTAAATCTCTGTTTTCTGGCTAATGAAGAGAAAATAGGATGACACCGAGTCTACCATCTACCTATTCCACGACTCTGTGAGGATCAAATGACACATGGGAAAATGCTTCACAGATATTTGGTTAGTGTAAAATATTCCCACCTGGCTGTAAACCAAGTCGTGTTCCAGGACTGAAGAAACTGCAAGGAGGTGAGTTGCTGGGGAGAGGAAGCCGGGCATTGCTACATGATGTCATTACCCAGATGGACACTTAGCATATTTGCCTTTTATAAATGTAGATTGCCAGTGCACATCATGTATACTGGCTGTGGGTCTGATGGTCACAAAGACATACAGTCAGTCACTCAGTCTTTTATATGTAGAGAGGCCCGGTGTACAAAAATCTGTGCACTCGAGGGGGAGGGTGGGTCCCTTCAGCCCGGCCTGTGCCCTCTCACAGTCTGGTACCCCTTGGGAGATAACGACCTATTGGCTTAGGCCTCCTCCCAGGAGGCAGAGGGCAGGCCCAAACCCTAGGTGCAGCCCCTGGTCGGGCTCAGAGCAGGGCTGATTGGGGAGTTGGGCGCCTTTCCCTGTCACGAAGAGAGAGGGCGGATAGGGAGTTTGTGACCCCGCCCCCTGTCACACACAGAGCCGCAGGGCAATCAGGGGGTTTGGGCGCTGCCCCCTGTCACGCTGATCCCGGTGCCAGGAGGCCTCGCGGCTCAGCTGATCCCGGTGCTGGGAGGCATATTACCCTTTTAGTATATAGGATAGAGGTCTGGTGCATGGGTGGGGGCCGGCTGGTTTGCCCTGATGGGTGTCCTGGATCAGGGTGGGGGTCCCCAATGGGGCTCCTGGCCAGTCTGGATGAGGGGCTGAGGGCTCTTTTCAGGCTGGCAGGTGTCTGAAGCTCCCAATTGCTCCTTTTTTCTTTTCCTTTTTTATTCTGGGCCACCTTTAGCTCTGAGGCTTGGCTCCAGCTCATAGTTCTCAGCTGCTGAAAGCAGGTATCTGCTTTGTTTGGGTTCTATAATCGAAACACTGTTTCAACTCTAGCTCTGAGATCCTGGCTGGCTGAAAGCAGGTTTCTGGGGTTTTGTTTAGCTTCTATATTTGTAACAATGTTTCAAACTGCAAGCTCAGAGACCGGCAGCGGCAGGCGGGGAACGTTGGAGTCCTCTGTCACTGAAGCAAGCAAGCCTCATGTTCGCTTCAACCCTCCTGGCTGCCGGCCGCCATCTTGGCTGGCAGTTAATTTGCATATCACCCTGATTAGCCAATGGGAAGGGTAATGGTGGTACGGCTAATTACCATGTTTCTCTTTTATTAGATAAGACTAGAGGCCCAGTGCATGAAATTCATGCACGGGGGTGTCCCCTCAGTTTAGCCTGTACCCTCTCCTATCCGGAACCCCTTGGGGAATGTCAAGGATCACGCCTAAACTGGCAGTCTGATATCAATCTCACAATCTGGGACTGTTGGCTCATAACTGCTCACCTGTATCCTGCCTGATTGCCCCTAACTGCCCCACCCTGCCAGTCTGATCATTCCTAACCACCTCTGCCTGCTGGTCTGGTCAGGCCTAATTGCCTCCCCTGCCAGCCTTGTCATCTCCAACTGCCCCCTCCACTGGCCTGGTTGCCCCTCACCGGCCACCATGCTGGCCTGGTTGCCCCACACAGCCTGCTGTTCAGTTTTTTTGTTGTCCCTCAAGAGCCCTCCGGCTGGCCTTATCTCCCCACACAGACTGCTGTTCAGTCATTTGGCCATCCCTCACTGCTCCCCATGTCTGCCTGGTCACCCCACGCAGCTGCTGTTTGGTGGACAAGTGGTTTCGGTCATCACAGTCACTGGCTTTTTATATATATAGACTACAGTCCAAGTGCACAAAAATTTGTGCACTCTGAGGGTTCCCACCACTCGTCCTATGCCCTCTTGCATCTGGGACCCCTCGGAGGAAGTCCACCTGCTGGCTTAGGCCCACTCCCTGGGCAATCAGGCTCAAGCTGGCAGTCAGACATCCCTCTGGCTGCTCAGCAGCCCTCGGGGGATGTCAACTTACCATCGGGGAGCAGATCTATGCTCCAGTTGGACATCCTTAGTGCTGCTGAGGAGGTGGGAGGGGCTCCTACCACCACCGCGGTGCTGGCAGTCATTAGCCAGGCTTGTGGCTGAGCACAGCCCCCCCTGTAGGAGTGCACTGATCACCAGGGGACAGCTCCTGCATTGAGGATCTGCCCCCTGGTTGTCAGTATGTGTCATAGTGACCACTCATTCCCAGTCATTCTGCTGTTAGGGTCAATTTGCATAGTAACCTTTTATTTTATAGGATAGAGGCCTGGTGCACAGGTGTGGGCCTACTGGTTTGTCCTGAAGGGTGTCGCAGATCAGGGTGGGGGTCCTGCTGGTTCCCCTGGCCATCTTGGGTCAGGGGCTGCTGGGTGTTTGCAGGCTCATCACACTCCCTTCAGGATGGGGGTGCCCACTGAAGTGCCTGGCCAGCCTGGATGAGAGGCTGATGGCTCTTTCATGCTGCTCAAGCCCCACCCCAGTGGAGACCGTAACTCCATGAAGGTTTGGCCAGCCTGGGTGAGGGGCTGAGGGCTGCTTTTAGGCTGGCCAAGACGGTGGCGATGGAAGCTCCCAGCCTCTCCCCTTTTTTTATATTCTGGGATTTATTTACCTAGTATAATTGAAAATTTGTAGCCTTGAGTGTAGCTCAGAGCCAGCCAGGGTGGGCGGGAGGCTTGGCTTCCTCCATTGCCACGGGAAACCCAAGCCTTCTGATCACTCCAGCTCCGAGGCCACCACCAGCTTAAAGCAGGAATCTGGGATTTATTTATCTTCTATAATTGAAAATTTCTTGCCTTGAGTGGAGTTCAGATCCGGCCATGGAAAGCAGGATGCGTGGCTTCCTCCATCACTGGGGCAACCAATCCTCCTGCTCGCTCCAGCTCCGTGGCTGCCAGCTGCCTTATTGGTTGGGTTAATTTGCATATAGTCGCTCTGATTGGCGGGTGGGCATGGCTTAGGTGTAGTGAAGGTACGGTCAATTTGCAAGTTTGTCCTTTACTAGTGTAGACTAGAAGCCTGGTGCTCAAAAATTTGTTCACTCGGGGAGGTTCGTCAGCCCAGCTTGTACCCTCTTGCAGTCTGGGACTCCCTCGGGGGTTGTCCACCTGCTGGCTTAGCATGTCCACCTCAGCTGGAAATCAGACATCCTTCTGGCCACCCGAGAACCCTCAGGAATGTCCACCTGCCAGCAGGGAGAATGTGTAAGCTGCAGTTGGACAACCTTAGCAGTGCTGAGAAGGCTGGAGAAGCTCCCAAAACCACCACTTCGCTGGCCCCCATCAGCCTGGCTTGTGACTGAGTAGAGCTCCCCCTGTGGGAGTGCACTGACAACCAGGGGGGCAGCTCCTGCATTGAACTTCTTCTCCCTGGTGGTCAGTGTGTGTAATAGTGATCAGTCATTTCCAGTTGTTCTGCTGATAGTTAATTTGCCTATTACCCTTTTGTTATATAGGACAGAGGCGTGGTGCACCAGTAGGGGCTGGCTAGTTTGCCCTGAAGGGTGTCCAGGATCAGGGTGAGGATCCTGCTGGTATGCCTGGCCAGTCAGGGTGAGGGGCTGAGGGCTGTTTTTAGCCCCCTGGTGACCAAAGCTCCCAGACTCTCCTTTTTTTAGTTTTTGGGGGATTTATTGTTTTTGAGTGGGTAGTTTATAATTGAAACTTTGTAGCCTTTATCGGAGCCCTGGCACAGAGTGGTCAGGTGGGAAGCTTTGCTTTCCTCATCGCCAGGGGAAACCCAAGCCTCCTATTTGCTCCATGTCTGTGGCCACCGCCATCTTAGTTGGCTTCATTTGTATACTTCCTCCCGATTGGCTGGTGGACGTGTCTTGTGGGTGTAGCAGAGTGACGGAATGATGGTTGATTTGCATCTTTCTGTTTTATTAGTGTAGACTAGAGGCCTGGTGCACACTATTTTTGCACTCTGTGGGGGTCGCGCAGCCTGGCCTGTCCTCTCTTTTGGTCTGGGACACCTCGAGGAATGTCCACTGCTGGATTAGGCTCACTCCCCAGGGTACTGGGCCTAAACTAGCAGTCAGACATCCTTCTGGCAGCCTGGGGTGTCCACTTGCCAGTGTGGAGTAGGCCTAAGCCGCAGTCGGACATCCTTAGCGCTGCTGAGGAGGCAGGAGAGGCTCCAACCACCACCGCTGTGCTGGCAGCCATCAGCCAGGCTTGTGGCTGAGCAGCACTCCCCCTGTGGGAGCACAGTGACCACTGGGGGCAGTTCCTGCATTGAGCGTCTGCCCTTTGGTGGTCAGTATGTGTCATATTGACCAGTCATTCCCAGTTGTTCTGCTGTTAGGGTCAATTTGCATATTACCCTTTTAGTATATAGGATAGAGGCCTGGTGCATGGGTGGGTGTGTCTGGTATGCCCTGAAGGTTGTCCCGGATCAAGATTGGGGCCCCGCTCGCATGCCTGGCCAGCCTGGGTGAGGGGCTGAAAGCCATTTTCAGGCTGGCCACACCCCACGGCTTCCCAAGCTCCCAGACTCTCCTTGAATGGAAACCAGCGCTGGCTGGAAGCAGATATGGGGGATTTATTTATCTTCTATAAGTGAAACTTAGTAGCCTTGAGCAGAGCCCATGACCAGCCAGGGAATATGGTAAGCTTGGCTTCCTCCATCGCCTGGGGAAACCCAAGCCTCCTGCTTGCTCCAGCTCTGTGGCTGCTGTCATCTTTGTGACAGAGTGATGGTTAATTTGCATATTGTTTTTTTATTAGATAGGATATGTAGATATACCCAAGTGCACAACAAGAGCACAAGGCTTGTCCTCTGTCCAAAATGTTTTTGAAAGTACACCATGAAATGTTTTTAGATAAGTGAGGAAGTTGATTTTGAAATTGAATGTGCATTACTTGGCATATTATGGACTTCCGGGAGCAATGGAAAGTGTTTTCACCGAGATGCTAATAATTCAATACTTGCATAATGAAGGAATTATTAGTGCATATGTGAAAGTGCATGGTGAGTGAGTGTAGCAGGACGATTAAGAAGCTTTTAGTAATGTCGAACAGAGATTGTGAGAAAGACAGTGCAAAGTAGAGAAGGAGAAAAGTTGACAAATGCTTGTCAAGATATAGGAAGGCACTGATAAATATGTACGTGGACATCATGGAATTTGCTGGCACTATGTTCAGGGGTGGACAGGTTTCTCCCAATGATGGTAATTTAAGAAATTAATGAAGATATAGAGCTAGGACAAGAAGTCAAAAGATAATACATTCCAGAATAACATTCTATAGCTCATTTAACCATGAGCTCATTGGAGTCTTAGAGGAAAAGTAAACATTTTCATTGAAAGAGGAAATAAAGTGGTGCTTTGAATAGTTGCTTTTTCCTTAAAACATTGATCTCCATTGTGATACCCTCACGTAAGTATTTGTCATTTACAGGACCGCTGTCATGTGTGATAGAGAATTATGCAGGCGTTCCTTGCAAAGAGAAAACCCCTTCACGAGAAATTACCATTTGTCTCCAAGAAATGATGATGGCACTACTAGTTATAGGTAACCGGCAACAAAACATAAGGACACGTAATGTATGCTAGGTACTGTTGTTGGTGAGGTGAAATTCATCTATCATAACACTAAATATTTACCATTGACCAACTAAGTAGCATGTAGTATATTCAGAGACCTAATTTCCATTATTTCCAACAGCAGCCAGACCTTGTCACCTTTCTGTTCCTTGTGCACAGGACTCCAGTTGTTCTAAATCCCCAACATTTCCTGATGTTTTCCTCTTCAAACATTGGAACCTACTTAGGAATAAAGTATCTCATTTTAGTTGATTGGCACTTCCCTAATGACCCATCCTTTCATGAGCTTGTTAGCTGTTTGTGTATCTTCTTTGGAGAAATGTCTCTTGAAGCCTTCTGCCCATTGGCATTTTCCTATCTGTGTAGTCAGAGTGTGTCCCTGTTCTGTATCTTAGAAGGTGATTTCAAAATACTTCTGCTTTATTTCCTTCAGTTATTCCGGCAGAGGTGATCTAGGTTCCCGAGTCAGGAAGCATTATGGCACACCATCTAGGGAGGATGCACACTGTGACCATGGCCTTTCAGATTCTGGAGATGAGCACTCCTGTAGGAGACACAGGTGTTTAAAAGCCTTCTCTCTTTTTATCCAGTAGAACACTGCAGTTGTTAACTTGGACAAAATTAATACCGTGTTTTTTTTAACATAGTGATCGTGATGGCTGTGGCAGCAGTCCTGGTAGATATTATTCTGAATATCGAACTGGAGGCTCTTACAGAGGTTCATATGAGAGCTATGGTAAGTGTCCAGACAGACTGTGTGTAAGTGACAGGATTGGATTTAACAGGCCGCCTTGTGATTTACTCTAATTTTACTTCCATTTGCACAGGGAGGACTATATGCAGTATGGGCTTTGTATTATCTGTGAGGTCTTGTTTTCTTTTGTTAGCAGCTCATTTGGAACAGTGCAATTCTTTCAGGGGTGAAGGATCACACTCATTTATTGTCTTCATTAAAGAAACAAAGTACAACTTTTTCTTTTTCTTTTTTTTTTTTCTCACGTGAGGATATATATCATTGACCTCGGGAGAGTGGTACGGAGGGATTGGGGCTGAGAGAGCTCTACATCAGTGTGAGACAAATACTTTGTTTGGCTTCTTCATGTACAGTCCCCATCCAGGGACAGGAATGGACCCTGAAAACCAGGGTCATGCCCTTGACCTGGAATCAAACCCGATATCCTGGCACTGCAAAGGCTGGTGCTCGACACACTTAGGCACAACATCCAGGGGTTTCTTTTCACTTTTTGCTTTTGCAGAAGGAGAATTTGACAGTGTGAAGCATAGAAATAATAGGAAGATCAGGATTTCAGCCTATTTCCAGAAAATGTGCCTTCACATATATTCATAATCAATTATTTCAGTTAAAACATTATTCTTCAGCTGTATTTTAGATAAATGTAAGCTCCCTTGCCTGCCTCATCATTACTGACATATTTTTAGCACAGGTGTATGTATAAAAGCATAGGTTTTCCAACTATTTAAGGCTTTACTAGGGTCATGTCATACTGACTTAAAATTATTCGTTAAGATGTGAAAGTATTGTTATCTGGTCTCTGACTTTACAGGAAGCTCAGGTGGAGCACAAACCAACATGAGGGCCCCTCTGACTTATGGTCGAAGGAGTCACTGGGATGACTATTACAGCCGCAGAGGAGACGGATATGATGGAGGGGGAATAACAGTTACTACAACAGCCGATGGGACACCCCTCTAAGAGGACCTGAGCATGGTGCTGGCAGTGATCATAGGATTCACCATCTACGCAGGAGAGAGTGAATCATACAGTGCAGTAACTAAACTATTGGGCTCCTCTGGAGGAGACATAGGGGAAGCCCTTGTGACAAAAGAAGTAGACACTGAAATAAAAAATAATGCTAAGGTTTGGTTGCCATTTAATTTGTAAAAATATTGTCTTCTGTTATTTAAGAATGACTAAAAGTAAATGGTGGGATTACGGAAGAAGCAAGAATTATCAACCCTTTATGAAAGTTTTGGATAGAATGCAAAATTTGAATTATTAAAAGCTTTTTCATAAGTGTTAATTTAATTACAATATACTTAAATGTTTAATTGGAACACTTGTAGTGTTAAAATTTTCAGAAAAAGTTTCCTGCAAAAATGATTTTGTCTGTTTTTACTACAAACATACAAAGCAATGTGTTTGGATGGTGAGTTATATTTATGGCCCTAAATTTCCCAGGGTGTCTAGGACCATACATACATAAAGTCTTTGAAGTGAACTGCATACAAAATGAAGCAGTGTGTTACTTCTTCAGGGCATGCTGCCCTATTTTCCAGTTAGGGAGGGTAAACAAATGAGGTATTCTCCTTGGAAAACCTAAATGGATAAAAGGATTGAAGAACCTCTGACAAGGCCGCAAAACAAGGATTCCTCCAGCTCTGTGGCCCACACTTTGCCCCCTAAGATACTGATAAGGAGCAGGCTGATCCCACTGGCCCCAGGAGGAAGAGGAGACCTTGGGGAAATAGGAGATGGTGGTGAGCAGCAACAGGGCAATGTGGCGTGGCAGCACAGCAGCCTAGGCCTTGGCATGAGGAGGATTTGCAGACACCTGTGGAAAGGAGTATAGGAAGAACATGTCATGGCAGCCCCTGTTGAGGGCCAGGTGGCAAGGCCTGAAGGTGCTGTGGGCGGCCTAGAGGGAGAGTTCAGAGGAGTGGCTCAAGGAATCTGCTTTGACTCTGAGTGACAGTGGACATGCACACTCCCTCCTCCTGCCTAAGCCCCCTGCCTGAGCTGGAATTACACTGCCCTTGTTGTACTGGTAGTTCCTGTCTCAGGCACACACCCTGCGGCCCTGGTGTCACAGGCTGTTTCTCTCCCAGCATCCAGATGTCCCTGTGAGAGAAAAGCAATGGCCCAGGAACCTGGCAGCACACCGGAGGAGACCCAGGCGGCCTCTCCTCACCCGACCTTTCCGCTCACTGGGGGCCATCGCCCACTCATAGTTCTTCAGGGCATTGAGCCACAGGTCCTTGTTGATGATCTGGTAGGGCAAACAGACCTGGGTTAGGAGAGCACAGGGACCCGAATAGAATCCCAAGCAGCAGGCGGACACAGGAAGCTCTATGCTGGCATGGCCAGCGACATCCCACCTCAGCAATCCTGCCAGATGCCACCACACTGTGGTCAGAGAACCAGTAGAAGAAGCTGGGGCTAATGTCCTGGTGCCTGTTGATGGAGGCTTCTCATTCACAATGCTGGGACCACTGAATGGGAGGGGCACGGGACCCTGTATCCTGCAAGAGAGGGGTCTGTGAAGCTGGGCACAGCACCTTCCAACTGTGCCCACCACCAGCTGCTATTTGTATTGGGCTTGGAAATGCCCTGGAGAGACCCAGCATGAAGCAATGCAGATTTCTGCCAGTGCTGGATCTTGGGTTGTTTTTAACATTTTTTTCTGATGCCAGCTGCTCCTTGTTTGATAGGTGTTAGAGAGACTGAAGCCTGAGCCAGGCCAGGCCATGCATATGGAAAAGCTGCTACAAACAGCTTGGCTGGAGCTGCTAATTAGATGGGGTGGGGACTCAGGAAACCACTAAGGTGGAGGAAAAAGTGTGGGCCATATATATTTATTATTAAAAGTTATGCAAATGCCCCCTAGATATTAGCAAAGTTTTACATGTCTCCCATATGATGAGAGATTACATGCATTGCCCTCTCTTCATTTTTGCATTGTCAGCTTTTATTCATTTTAAAGTGTGCCCAGGTAGTCAACAAGTGTGTACTAGCTTGGAAATAAAGTATTGAATCATTCGTTCAGAGTGATTTGTTATTTTACCTATAGTCTGTATTATTTTTATTACTTCTCCGGTTAAAATGCCAGAAGTAAAAATTCTCCATTTGAATTGCATTCTTTGCTTACAGTTTAAAATGATTTCATCTCTTCTATTATGAAATAGAATCATTACATAATCTATCGTATGTTTACATCACTCAGCTATTTTTACTTAAATGGGTCTATGAATATAACATTTTAAAACGTAGCATTTTCATTATCATAAGTGCTTAAATTCGCTGATGTCCCAAAGTCAAATTGGCTGTGTAAACATAACTGATGGGATAGTAACTGATGCACATAAACAACTTCAGTAAGAAAATTTGGTATTACTTTTGTAAACAAATCCCAATAAAATTTCTGCCACACAGGGGCCCTGATACAAAGTGACAGCCATAAGAGCCATTCACATATTCTGAGTCTAAAATATTCCCTCGAGATCTACGCACCTCTGCCACATCCCCAACATTCAAGATTTAGCTAATACCGTTGGTTCCCTTGATTTTTTATGAATAAAAGGGTTTTCAAGTGCCCCCACTGATTCCGCCTAAATTACCACCCTTATTTTCCTTCTCAACATTCTTGTGCATAATAGTACTTACTTTCTTTTCCTTGATTATCTGTTATCTTTACAACAAAACTCATTGCTGAATAAAATATGGCGTTTCTCGTACTTAGCACTCAGAAGGCACACGTGTAAATATCTGTTGAAAGAAGAAATTGAGGAATAACGTCTACACAAACTACATTTTGTTGTGCTTAGAAAGTAGCAAAAAGGGAATGACCATCAATTATTCCTCACAAGTCAAATAAATGGATCTTTGAACTCAACAAAAATTATGAGGCAAATCTAATTATTAGCTACTACAAAACCCTAAATATGATGGTAGAGTATAAAGGTCAATATGTAAAGAGCGCCTTCAACATACCAGAAACCAAAAGGACACTGAGCAAATTAAAAGGACAATGAGGAATCACCTCACTCCTGTCAGAATGGGTAGCATCGACAAATGACAAGTGCTGGCAAGGTTGTGGAGGAAAGGGAACCCTAGCACACTGATGATGGGAAAGCAGACTGGCGCAGCCATAATGACAAACAAAATGGCATGTAGATAAAAAAATTGAAAACAGAACTCCCATATGACCCTGCCATCTCACTTCTAGGAATATGTTTTAGGAAACCTAAAAGACACATCAGCAAGAATATATGTTCCCCTATATTCATAGCAGCACAATTTACAATTGCTAAGATTTGGAAAGCACCTAAGTGCCTATCAACAGGTGAGTGGATAAGACAAACAAACTGCTGTACATTGACACAATGGAATACTACTCAGCAGAAAAAAAGGAAGAACTCTTTCATTTGCTAAGCATGGGTGGACCTATAGAGCATTATGCTCAGGGAATACGCCAGCCAGAACTACACAAGTATCATGTGATCTCACTCTTATTTGGAATCTCATGAACAAAATACATTGATTTTAAAAACATGGAGGCGGAGACATGGAAGCATGGACAGGCTGTGGAAACTCACAGGGAAGGCAGGGGAGGGTGAGTGGGTGATGGCTGAGACATAACCAACCAAGGACCTTGTGTGAATGTATGCACAACCCACAGAAGCAGGCAATGGGGGCGGTCAGGGCCTGGGGAAGGGAGCTGGAGTGGCCTGGAAGGGTCGCTGGGGGGAAGGAAACAGACATATGTAATACTTTCAACACCAAAGATTTTTTAAAAATAACTGCCATGAAAAAAAATGGAAAGAAAAAGGACATGTTATACATTTTCAGGGGACAGGGGCTGTGTACACATCAGGAGGACAGAGGCCTGATGTTAGCTCCTGATCCATAGGTTCTCAATACCTTTGACTTGGGTAGTCACTGACATTACAATTTTCTCAGACACCTACCCTTGTCAGCACAGAGGACAGGTGACATTTTCAAGTTGCCATCACTGCTAAACCAGAAGCCATGGAAGTGGACCCAGATGTTAGCAACCCTGATCGTCATGGTTCACTGGCTTGTGGATAGCTGACATGAGCTAACCTCTAGGCCAGGCTCCATGAGATTCTCATTACCCAGAGACCTGTGGGGAGTAGATGGTTCCATGCTCTGTCAGAGGTCTTCTCAGCGCATCGAAGGTGGCTTCCATCCCCTCTAAGTTCCAAGGTGTTCCTACCAAGGTGGGGAAACCATTAAGGAGAGAGTGCTGTCAAAACCTCTCAAAATGGACTGGGGTCTGTGCGAAGGTGTATCCTTGCTTTCAAAGAAGAAAGGCTTTACCATGGGCCACACATCTTTTCCCAACATAAGCCTTTCTGGAGGACTTTAAAGGATCATGAATTGGATCAGAGGGGCCTGGGACCTGGTCATGAGCTGGGGAGGGAGGACAGGAGTTGGAGCAGAGCATGGTGCTCGGTATTCACTATCTAAGGCCGCAAGGGGTCAGCAAGGGCCTGTAGTTGGGAAAGGTACTTTCATTGTTTTCCTTTGCTGTTTAGAGTCTCATTAGCTGCTTGCTGAGTCATTCCTAAGTGGGACACAAAGAATGTTGAGTGTTTATGTCAATGTTGATTGTGTCAGGATAATTCCTTTTCTGGAAGTGCAAGTAAGCATCTCCCAACAGAGCGGGATCAAGAAGAGGATGAGGGAGAATTACCAATCTCCAGCTCTGCCCGAGGGCCCTGAGCAGGGTAGGATTTGGATCGCACTAACCTCAGCCATCCTGTGATGTTCTTGTTACCTTTGTCCCACACAGCAATGGGGGATGTCCTAGGATTCCTCTGCCTTCAGCACTGTAACTCCTGCAATAGGAAAGTAAGGACACCCAAAGCGTGCTTGATTCCCTCGGCTCTGTCATGGGCTCCGTCTGTCCTGACTCGGATGGGGCAAAGGCAGGTTTACAGCTGTGAGTATGGGAAAAACAGAGTTTATGCCTGTATTATTGTTTATTAATCATGGTATTCTTTTCCACATGAACAACTGTTAAGCTACTTTTGCTCCACCCTGGATATATAAAATATGTTCTCACATGGTTATTGATTACTGAGGCAGGAAAGTCCCAGGAGCTGCCCACTAAGCTACAGAGACAGTAAAGCTGGTGTTGCCACTCAACTTCACTACAAAGGCCTGAGATCCAGGGGAGATGATTATGTAAATTTCAGTCTGAGGGCAGGAGAAGGTGAGATGAGATGTCCCCATTCAATCCATGAGACACAGGGGGAGTCAGATCCTTCTTACCTGGCCTTTTGTTCTTCTCAGATCCTCAGCGGGTTGTTTGAGTTTAATCTCACGGGAGGGCAATGTGCCTGGTAAACTGAGTCAGCCAGTGACATGTTGGTCACAGCCAGGAACACCCTCACAGATACACCCAGAAATAATATGTAATCCCAGAACCCCGTAGCCCACTCAAGATAACCATGAAATTAATCTTCACCATGAACACCTATCCTAATTGCCCTGAGAATGAGGACCTTGCTAAGATATACTCTTTCAGTTCTAAAACCGGGAAAATTTTGGAGAAATGGCTAGAGTCGGTCACAGTGCAGTTTTTTCAGTGCTTCTGCCAGGCTGATTGAGACGTCCAAACAGTTCTTGGCATTGTAGATACACAGCAGAAATACATATGTGCCAGGTAGAAACTCATCGACGTATCGCAGACCCCTTGATGGTCCTTGTAAAGAGGGCTCACACACACCCGGTATCTCTTCCCTTGTGGGGAAAAAGGAGCGATTTTGGAAAGAGGCCAGGTGATAGGGAGACAGGCATTGTGAGAACCGCCTCCAGATTAGGAGTCCATTGCTCTAAGGGAGAGGACATTCTCCGTAAAACAGAGTTGCAACTCCAGACCTTTACTGCTCAGCCTCCTTGGATATGGTGTCACAATGAGGTATGCCAAAAGACTGAGAGCACCTAACTCTCCTCAGTTCCTCAGCAACACAGTCACCTTTTCTCAGTTGCTCTTCTTTCAGCAACGGGCCCAGAGAAGGACCACCCACTGAGGAGGGCCATCCTGCCAAGAGAGCCTGGGCACACAGAACTGAAGTGGGCAACAGTAGAAGAAAATCCATCTCTGGCGCTCTGCTCTGCGGTAGAGATGAAAACACTTAAAGTGGAGATGATCCTGAGAACTGTAAAATGGCCCCATGCATGCACGCCCTCTTCTCCCCATGACTGCAGTTGAAGAGTTGGAAAGAGTTGCATATTCTGGGACTCTGACACACAGGTAAAGAGGAAACTGTCACTGACCCAAAAAAATAAGCTAGAGAGATGGTTGCGTGCCATGGTGAGAGAGGCTCCTGCAATGTTTCTCCAGCCCATTGTGAATGAAGGCTGTGGAAGCATCTTCAGGGCACGAAGGGAGCCTGTGAGCACAGGTCCAGTTTAATTCCCACTGTCCCATGAGCTGGCTCCACTGTGTAAAGAGTGTCACTCCTTGTATGTGAGCAACAGTAATGACCAACCTCGTCCTCCAACTGCAGCCCAGGCATGGTCAGCATGGCTGTGTTGCCAGACTTGGGGCCAGAGAAGTGCTCAGGGATTCCTGAGGGCCAGTGTGACCCCATAAATCAGGAGGTTAGGGGCCATGTCAGAGACATAAACGGTACCAGGATACATAAATGTAACACCCACTGCCATCACTGCTTCCAGCAAGCAGATGGTGACCTACTTTCCAGGTGTGCCAACCTGAGGGCAGACAAGGACACAGGACCCTGAAAGGACCAAGAACACAATCTGGTGAGCCAACCTGAGAGAATGGGGATAGTTTGAGTGTTTCTTCTTACTCAGGACACACTGAGACCTGGCGACTGGATCAAACCTTGGTTGCCCCTGTCTTTCCTCCTGGGGCATCAACATGTTTCTTGACTGAGGAATTGAGGACTTCCCTCATGTGACATAGGTAGGAAAGTGAGGACAGTGACTGAGGTGGTCTAGGAAAACATCCAATCGCTTGCTTACTCAAGAACCATGGACAAATCTGGAAACTTTCATTCTTTCTCAGCCATTTCCTTGACACACTCAGTTGCAATGAGTCCTCATGCCCCCCTTGTCCCAATCTGCACAGTGTCTGAGGCTCAGGGCCCATTATTGCCACTTCCAGAAGTAGAAATATTGGGAAGTTGAAATGTTGGGATGCAGCAGACACAGGGCCTACCCCTCTATGGCAGACACAGACTCAAGAGAATCTCCTGGTAAACAACAGAGAGGACTTCATACAGGTCAGGGGTAAAGCACAGCAAACTTCCTCCCCATATGAGGACAGTGGTGCCCCCTGATGGCCTAAGATGATTCAACCTGAGCTTCAGAGAAGGCAGCTGAGAGGGAGGTGGCAGACACTGCTCTGTCTGCTTCTCTTACTCTTTCAAGTCCAATCCAGCTCAGTACCTGGCCCCTCGATAACTCCTACATGCATCTGAGCCCAGTTACCTTTGTATCCCACTTTTTTTCACATGGGCTGTCACCTGCCACAGGAGGTGGACTAGACCCTCCCCTTAGGACCATTTTACTTGTTTCTAAGTAGTTTTGGCAGAGGGTTAGTGCTCCTGAGGGAGTTCTTTGCGTCGCTTGAGGAGACATTAGACGTTGAGTAAAATCAATTGCAGGAGGGCAAGTGGGTGAAAAGAAAATGGGATCAAGGGAAGACAGAATGACTTCCCACAACGTTGAAGGTCACAATACCCATGATGGAGAGAGCTCAGTAGGATTGATTGCCACTGAGAGGAAAACAGGAAGTGGGATCCTGAGTTTGAGATTCTGGGAGGTGACTTGGCAAGAAACCTAACCCCAGGTCCTCTCCTAAGAGTGTGGCAGGATCTCAAATGGGGCACACCATGTTCTTCACTGTACCCCCTACATGATCCACTGGGAATCCTCACCTCTGAGCCATGAGACTTCTGGTGGCAAAATCTGCCTCATGCACAGAGAGATGGTTTGCGTGGAGTATTCTTCTGGAAAGAGTTGGATTTGGAGAACAGACAAGTCATAACCGAGTGGTACTTGTCAGATTGACATGGCACTGTACTCAGGTAATGACTGGAAGTCCTATGGATCAAGATGCTCCCACAAAGCTAGGGCACAAAGTTTGTATTATTGTTCATACCACAGCACAGACATTCTGAAGAGCAAAGGGTGGTGACACCTTGGCTAAGTGAGGTCAGACATCTGTGATGGAGTAGAGCCGTGTAAATTGGATATGTTAGGCAGTGACAATATTCTATGTGATACCATGCATTCAGTGTCAGTGCCTAAACCTGTATGTGCTCCATTAAGTCAGTTTCCACAGTAATGTCTTTGGTGTGAGATAACACTGAAGTGGTACTAATCCCTGACCTGTTCTTAACTCCATCAGCTGGACCTGTGGACCAAGTAGACTGAATCCTCATCTCCTGGGAAAAGTGTGGGAAGCGCTGGGCACATTCCAGTTATCCTCATCCTTCCTGCAGGAAGCAGACCTCTGACCTTCATGGAGTTCCACCTTGTCCTCATTCATTGCTCCTTATTCTGTCAGGACCACAGGGACTCAGAGCCAGTGCTTCAGGAGTAACCACACTCATTTAACACCATCCTCTACCCGTGTGCCCACATGATAACATGTGACATATACATGCTAAGCATTGATGGCTGCCAGAGTTGGCAGAAGGACCACTTGCAAAAATAGATAATAACCAATAGAGCTAAAAAAAATATTTTTAAACACACTAATATTTATTCCCAAACACATACTTTCAGGTCAAAGATATACAATAATATCCTTTCAGAATGCCAATTAGGAAGAAAGATTAAACATCTGGATATAGTACATGATAGAGAGAGAGGCACCTGTCACAGAGGTTCTGTGACACATGAAAGGTCATGCCCTGTGGTGCTGAGTCTCTGACTGAATCTTATGGGAGAACAGTGCTGGGTACATTGGCCATAGTGACACCGAAAACACTTCTAATCCCTTCCATCAAAAATGACCCTTCTTCCACATCCGATAAAAATTAAACAGGTGTCCAATCGTGTTACTTGAGAAATGCAGGGACCATGTCTACCATCTGAGACTCCAAATTCCCAGGGAACAGTGTGCTTCTTATTCCAGCAAGGTTTCATTAGAGAGACCCTGGTCACCCAACAGCTTGTCCTGGTTCTCCTGATAATAGTCCCTCTTATGAAATAGTGACTACCTTTTCAAAAGGAAAAGGTGGTCCACCTTTGAGGAGAAACACTAGAAGGGCCGATGGGGGCTCCCACAGTCCTACGCACATCGAAATAACATGCAACCTATGGGCCTTGCTGTTACAGTCAGGGGCCACAAACAATTTCAGATGCAAAGGAAGAGGGTCAGCAGAGCCATTACTCTCTGGTTCGTACTGTTGTCCAGCAAAGGGACATTGCTCCCCCCCCACACACACACACATGCACACAAACACAAACACACACACCCTACATGCAGGCTCACCCCTCTGACCAGCTTTACACAGAGTGGGGCTGGGACTCAGGATCTTCTCTGAGTCTTCATTAGCAAGAGACCCTTTCCCACTGAGCTGTGACACAACTCGAGGGGGTCCACGTGAGTCACTGTTGCAGCTTGGACGATTAAAGCATGATGGTAAACAAAGCAGTACTTGGGAAAATGTCACCAAGTGACTTAAATGGAGAAAATTATAGCAAAGACTTAACTTCCAGGTAGGGTGATCATCCATGTCATTTCTAAGAGCTGACATCTGCAGGGCTGAAAGTCAGAGAGGACTTACAGCCTTTAGATCATGAGGTCACACACCAGGGCTTGTGGCACCTTGGCCCAGCTTCCTTTAACACTCCTGAACTTCGTGGCCTGATAGTTACGTGTACTTGTACTGTTTGATGCACTTTAACTTGTATTATCACTGAAAAAGTGTGGCAGCATCACGGAAATCTTCGGGGAACCCTGAGGAATGGGGCCACCTCCCACAGATTCTGCAAGAACCAAGCAGCCATGGGCTGCTTCTATAAGCATCCTTTAGGTACCTGAGCACAGAGGTGATTCTGAGAGGTCACAGAACCTTTCAGACAAACCCCAGCCTCAAACCTTCCTTGGTTCTGGGTAGTATTGGGAGCATAGAAAGAGAGAAAATCAAATAGGAAGGAGTGGAGAAAGGAAGAGAAGGAAATAAAATTTTTCTTTTATTCTTATTCCCACTTCATTTATGGATAACTGAATCCAGGTGGTCTGCACAGGTATGAGAGGCTAAGGGATTTAAAGTGAGGATTTCCCAGAGGATTGTGGGAAATCTACCCAATAAGCACATGAGGGGCCTCCTTGTGGATTTTACAATGAAAGATTTGAATGAGTGGTTGTCTGGATGCACAAAACACAAGTAAAGACAACAAGCCAGTAACAGAGAGTTTCCTTTGGGAGTGTGTGTGAGAGAGGACACTATCTGAAGAAAACAAGCTGTGCTCTCAATGCTTTGGGAGGGCAGGGAGGATAGAGAGAGGATGAATTTTCCTCAGGGCCATGTTGCATGAGTCCATGCTCAGAGTGGGGAAGCATCTTCAGAGCAAGGAGGGAGCTTGTGACAACAGGGCAGGTGTTGATCTCACTCTCCCACAAACTTGCACCACTTGGATAGTGCCACGGCTCATGTGATGAACAACAGTATTAATCAGCCCCATCCTGCAATGGCAGCCCAGGCCTGGGCAGCGTAGCTGTTTTTCCACATTTTTAGCAAGAGAATAAATAAGGTATCACTTATGGCCATTTTTGGATTTTATAAACCACCACTATAGGGCCATGCCTGGTCATTCTTTTTACCAGGAGACATGATCATAACAACTAAAATCATCACTGCATCTGGCACAGGTGGAGGAGACTGACTGTCCCAGAGCCCTGGACACTGAGTGAGGCTGAGTCAGGGCAGACTGGGCCCAGGACCCTGAATACAGCAAAAGCACTCACTGGTGGGTGCAGTGCTGGGGACCTGGTGAGCCTGAAGAGGAGGCAAAGAATCAGGCCAAGGTGAACCCAAGGTCCCTTCCATGGAGGCCTCACCTGGGCCCTGAGTGAGGCGGGTGAGCAGTAGCAGAGGCCAGGTCATGGTGGAGCTACACCAACAATGCTGCCTTCTGACACCCCAAGCCTGAGCCTGGCTCCACACACTTCTCTTATCTTCTCCCCTGCCTCAGAGGAGGGAGGGGCCTCCATGCAAATCTGCTTCCTTCACCTGCCTCACCACATTCCACTCCATACTGACCTGGAGTCTACATACACCTGCAACCCTGGAAAGAAGAGCTTTCCCAAGAATGAAGCTCTTGCCCTGGCTGGGTGACTTCGTGGGTCACAGTATCATCCTGTTATGGCAAGGTTGCCTGTTTATTCCCGTCCAGTGCACATATAGGAATTCACCAATGAGTGCTTATGCAATAAGAACAAAAACTCCATGTTTCTCTCTCTCCTCTCCTTTCTCCCTAAATTCAATTAGTAAATGCTTTTAAAACAGTCAAACTCTTTAATATACTCTAAGTAAGGTCAGACTGAGCCCATAAATCACGCAGAAATGGAGCCATCCAGGGGATACCTACCTTTTCTCCTGGGGGACTCCTGGTGTCTCCTGGATGAACTATCCCAGGACTTCCCCTTTGTGTGGTGTGGGCAAAGGTAAAGACAGCTTGACTGAGGAAGGTTCAGGCACTCCATTTACTGGGTGTCAATGGCAGAGCTGGGGACTGCATATTGCCCTCCACCCCTTATTCCCCTTGGTGAGGGTGGCTCCTCTGCATGGTTCCATCCTCTGTCTTTGCAGTGGTTTTATTCGGAAGCTGAGCCCTTGCATGTATTGGCTCTTTTAAGAGATGATGTATCAGACACAACAGTTTGGGGACCTCATGTGCTCTCAGGGAAGCAGCACTTCAAACTTCATCCCAGGACAGCATAAATCCCAGCAAGTACCTTCCCCACATGCAGGCTCTTGTGCCCCTAGTGTCCTAATACTATACATCCCCCTGGAGGCCCAAGACTGTGAATTCCTCAGGGAAGTCAGCTGAGGGGAAAGGGGTGATTCCCAGATTACTTCCTTCCCATCTTCTGTCCCTTCCAGCTCAGTACCAGATCCCCTGGCCCCTTCAATTTCCCGGTGAGCCCATTGCCCTTTGCCTGTCAACTTCCCTGGACTGGAATGTGTCACCTCCCAAACCAGGTGGCCCAGATGCTATTCTCAGGCCTGATTAGCATGTTCTACCATGTACTGGGTACAGGGGTGCTGCTTGTGAGGCAGCTCTTGGCTCAAGGCTGAGGACACATTACCTAAAACCACTGAATAGGAAGTTTGGATGAGAATCATGGTGCCAGGTGAGACAGACTGACTTCTCAAATTGTGAGGAGAAAAGATATTGCACAAAGAAGCAAAGGCTCTGTGGGATTGAGAAGTCCCAGGAGCTTAGAATAGCAGAAGTCACGGTGAGAGATGGGCTGGTTCCTTGTGGAGATTCCAGGGAGAGTGTGTTTCCTGGCTCCTCTAGTTGCTAGGTCACCAGCATTCCATGGCTGTAGCTACATGACTCCAGTCTCTGCTCTGTGGTCCCATCTCCTGCTCATCTTCTGTCCCCAACTCTGCATGCACACTTTGGTAATCCACTGTATTAGTCAGGGTTCTTCAGAGCAGCAGGAGGTTATGAGGACTTGGCTGGTGTGATTACAAAGACTGAGAAACCCCAAGATCATTAAGCTGGGGGGCCCAGGAAAGATGTTGGTCTAATTTTGCCTGAGACTGAGGACCTGAGAATCAGAGGAGCTGATGATTTAAGATACATTGTGAGGACAGAGGCCTGTGAGATGGGATGTGATGCCCCAGCCCTATGGTGATCCATGAGTATAGGGGTGAGTTCCTCCTTTTGTTCTAGTCAGGTTCTCAGTGCAGTGATGCTGTGCACATAGGGAGGGTGATATCCTTTTAGGATCCACCACTTCAAATGCTAATCTTATCTTGAAACTAGCTCAGAGACACACCCAGAAATCATGTTTAGGTTGGGCTGCTGTCCTGTCCTGTGGGCTGTGAAACCAAGGCATACAATTAACAATCCCAGTCCCCATCTCAAAGCCTTCATCCCATCTGCAAACTCCCTTTTGCCTTATTAGGTAACATTCCCAGATCCCAGGGATTAACACCAGGATATCTTTGTGGCCTCATTACCTAGGCTCTGGAACCAGCCTTCCAGTCCTGCACAGTGACACACACACACACACACACACACACACACACACACGGCTCTGAGAGGCTGTTCTCAGGATGTTTTGCACAGTAGCACATGGAGGTGTTCCAGACACAGGAGCTACCCCAAACCAACTTTTAAACAGCCTTTAAATTGACCTGGCTGTCCTTTTCTTGAAATACTTTTAATATTAATGGAAACCTGAGAGTCTGATCCCACTGCTTAGGACTGCACACAAAGTAAGGGAAGGACCTAGAAATATCCATCAGTATAGCCATGCTCACAGTCTAGCTTCTGTAGCCCTCACTAGTGTGTCCCATTGAAATATGCCTTACCATACACCAAAGAGGACATTTTCCTTCTACAATCAAAGACATTTTAGGATGTCACTTATGAATTCCCACACTGGTTCCCACGTGGTTCTTTGTTTAAGGAATTCCTTCCCTCCCATCACGGGTAGGAAGAGGCTTTCTGTATGGAGCCTGGGTGAACTCCCTTGGCACCTCTCAACTTTCTGCCCTTTCCTTCCTTGAAGTCTAAGGAGGCACCGGGCCCAGCCCCTACCTGGCATTACAGAATTGAAGGACAGGTGATCAGGATTTGACTCCACCTGAGAGAGGAGAGGCTCCCCCTGGTCCCTGTGAGGCTCTGCTCCAGGAGGGGCAAGGAGATTCCACAAGTGTGGACTGATGGCTACACTCTGAGTTTGGGAAAATATGGAAGAGTGAAGAGCTGGGTACATAAGAATCTGGAAGCACAGCTCAGGTTTGTTCAGAAGTTCTGCACTAGACTCAACATTCATGACACCTGTGGGTGAATGAATTTCTTCATGCTTTTGTCTAGGCATGTTAGGTGAATGCAGTTAGGAGGAAGTTGCTCACCAGACAAATCCCCACACTATCTTTTGATAGGTGGGGCAAAGGAGTCAATTTGGAAATATTTCATGAAGATGGAAAGGACACTGTGCCAAGCGTGGTACAAGGGCAGCGGGTAGGGCCTTGGGGAAGGCAATTCTGTACAGAGCACAGGATTTGTCCCTCCAACTCTCCCCCAGCTCAGTCCTCATGAAATATTGACCAATTGCTGTGTCAAAGGAGAAAGAGAGCCTAAAGGAAGTTCTCATCTGTGGTGTCTCTTGAAGTACGCCAGAGAGAACTCCAGCCATGGAGACATAAATGTCCCTGGACACAGGGAAGCAGGAATTCAGTGAGCAGGGATCCTGGGAGCTCAGGCAGGTTTGCTCTCATTTCCCCCAGTTCCTTGAGGCACTGTAGTAAGTGCCACAGATGTGATATAAAACAATGACATCAGCCCCCTTCCAGGCTGGAGCCTAGAGATGGTCACAGAGGCTGGAGTGCTGAACCGGTAGCTAGAGGAATGGTCTGAGATCCCTGAAGGCTACAAACTGACAGGATCCATCAGGAGTTGAGAGGCAGTGCCCTTGCCTTATTGGTGCTAGGCCACCTCATTATAACCCGCACTCCTCCCCACCCAGTGTCACTGGCTCTTCTGGAGCTTCTGCTTCAGAGACCTGAATGCTGAGGGAGGTTGAGTCATGAAGAGAGAGTTCATGAACTTGAAAATGAAGACAAAGGCACAGGCAGATTGCAAGTCCAGGACCATGGCTCCAGTTGAGCCTCAATGAAATAACTGGTCACCCAAGAAACAAACTATGCCTGTGCAGTGATCAAGGGTGGTGAGGAGCACAGGAGCCCAGCCATGCTAGAGGCTCTCAGAGTGCCTCCTGAGCCCAGAGCTGGACAGGGCAGCCTACCCCTGGGGTTATTGGTCTCAGCAGGCTGTCCTGTGTTGGGGGTGGAGGTGGCAAGGTGTTCATGCCTATTCATTCAGAGGCCTTCTCTGAGCCTGGACTGTCTTCACTGTCCCCCCTCACTTCAGACCCCTAAAGGTGGGACCTCAAAGAGTGTCCTGCCTCCTTGGGACCTGGCCAAGAGGGTGTGCCTGTTATGTACGTTTAAGTATAAATCCGGGAGTGCTCCCCATGGAGACAGGGCCCCTGAGCAGAGTTACTCAAGGGACAAGAGATGAGACCACAGGACCCCATAAGTGTGAACCAAGGTTTGTTCCAAAGTTCCACAACTGTCTAAACCAGCCATGGGCAAACTACGGCCCGCGGGCTGAATCCGGCCAGTTTGAAATGAATAAAACTAAAAAAAAAAAAAAAAAGACTGTACCCTTTTATGTAATGATGTTTACTTTGAATTTATATTAGTTCACACAAACACTCCATCCATGCTTTTGTTCAGGCCCTCCAGTCCAGTTTAAGAACCCACTGTGGCCCTCGAGTCAAAAGTTTGCCCACCCCTGGTCTAAACAAACATTCACAATACGTACGCATAAAGTACTCTCTCATCTATAGGTGCAATTGGAATCTCAATTAGGAGCAGTTAAGGATGCCCTGAGTCTCACCCCACACCCTATACCCCACACCCCACACCCACACCCCACTTGGAGGTTTGGCAGAGCCCAGAGACCTCTGCTCAGCACAAACCTTAGTGAGCCCTGGACTGAGATTGGGGACACTGGGGCACAAACAAAGTTTCCCTACTGTGTCCCTAATTGTGGCTGCAGCTGCCAAACAGGCAAACAGAGCTGCCACATCTACCCTTGCAGTGTCTCCCCTAGACCAGTGCTTGCAGCATCTCCCCTGGGACCACTTTCACCAACAGCAGCCCCTCCCCAACCCTGGAAACAAGGTATCCAGTCTTATAGTACCTGCTGTGCTGCACATAGCACAGGGCCAGGGCCTCCCTGTCCAGTATGGTAGCCAGCAGCCTCATGTGATGATTAAGCCCCTGAAATATATCCAGTGCACTTGAGGAGCTGAGTTTTTATTTTAATATAGCTATCAAGGTAACATATACTTTGGTTATTGTTTAGAACACCTTGGGTGTGTGAATGAATCTATTTTCTCAAATGTTAGGAAATGCAAATACAGACCCAGCATTCCTGATTTAAAAAGATACAATTTAGCACTCAATTCTTAGTGAGGTGGCCTGTGAGAGACGTCAAACTAAGAAGACTTTGTGCAGAACATGAAGGTAAAATACCTCATTAATATTTTTGTGGCTGCTTGGTTCTTCTAGGCTGGGCGAATAGCCAAATTAACAGACAGAGATTAACAGGAGAACATCAGGGGTTAGTACATGTGCAAGAAGCTTTCACATAGAATTGATGTAGCCATAACATTACAAACACACTGAGGCAACATTGGGTATATGACATTTTAAAGTTTTTAAAGCAAGTTATTGATTTCAGAGAGGAAGGAGTGGGGACGAGAGGTAGCAACATCAACGATGAGAGATAATCATTGATCCTCTGCCCCCCACGGGCACCACCCAGCGGATGCAGCCTGAATTCATTTTCCTACCATGTGCCCTGACAGGAAAATGAATCCTGACTCCTGGCTCATAGGTCCATGCTCAACCACTGAGCCAGGCGAACTGGACTATATACTACGTATTTTGAACAAAGGAGAAAGGGGGGAGATTATTTTTCAGAAGTGAGAATGGGCGATTTCCAGGTAGTTGAGGAAGAACAGAACACATCTGTCAGTAAAGTTAAGAAACCATGAGACACGGGTTATCTAGCCAACTGACACCAGTCTGAGCCCTCTTAGCCAATAGTTAAGAAATAAAGGAAACAAAGATTCTGCCATCCTAAAGCTGCCTTTGGGGATATTGATTTTCAGCTGTTTATTTAGAAGCCCAAAAGTCAGAGAGAACATTTGGGCAAACCCAACCCGCTCCTGTCCAAAAGATTCAGAGAGAGAGAGAAACCTTCTTCAGAACGTTGTTGCCTTTGCCTGATTGGAGTGAAACATGGTAAACAAGAGGGCTTCAGCAGATGTCTATTAGCTAGATTCCCCTCCTCCCCTGTGACACCATCAATCCCGAGTGTGGGAGAGGTTCCCAGACATTCTTGGTCCCAGGAGGCAGGGTTATAAATTCCTGTGGCTGCTGTGTCCAATGCTGGAATTGGTGGCAGTTCAGCTCACCCAGCACACCTCCTGAGCCCACAGCTGGACAGGGCAGAGGCTGGGTCCAGGCTGGCTGGACCCAGGACCTGGAGAAGAGGAAGAAATGCAGAGGGGGATGACTCAGGTGAACCTGGAAGGGAG